>NW_013674812.1:7493-12258 GCF_000517525.1 Limulus polyphemus
ATATATATATATATATATATATATATATATGTGTGTGTGTGTGTGTGTGTGTGGCTATCGACTAACGTCATCTGAACTTTGCGCACAACGGAAGTTTTAATAAGTACTTGTACATTACGACATTTCCTGTAATACGCAGAAAAGTTCGTGCAACCGTAAAATGTACCCATAGACACTTTGTGCCACGGTGGCAAAGGCGCCCTCGGTACCTTATTATATATATACTTAAGATCTTCAAAATAACGTGATCAATTCCACACAACCCACAAAAAGTAGCGAAGATTAATTGTACAGATAGTTCGAACTTGTTAAGTGTGTCTGGGAAAAAGCACCTCCTGTAGGAAATATATACTTTTTATTGGGACGCTCGTTGACAATCACACTGCACATGCGCCTGTGAGTTAGCAATTTTTGTTAAGGTGTGCCGATGTTACCACTTGCTGTGACGAAACTTACCTCAAATATACATAATTGGCCGCTGAACAACACTACAACATATAATACATATTTTAAACCAATGACGTAAAGCTATAAAATATCATATTGCGAAAAACTATCTTGAACTTTTTCTGAAAGTGCTTCAAAGTATTTTAAGAAAACTCAGATCAAAAGCTCAATACAAAATGCATTTAGTTTAAATAGCATAAACGTTTAGGTTGTATTCTCATTTCAGCGCCTGAGTTTCACGTTTAACAAACGATTTTCTTTAAGCACGAAATTCGCATAGTTGATGAACGTGAATTCTTTTAGCCAGTAACTTGGCAGCAGCTTCTGTGCGGCGAGGGGACCTAGCACGGCCTGGTGGCTAGAGCGCTCAACTCGCAATCTGCGGATTGCGGGTTTGAATCCCCATCACCAAACATGTTCGCCCTTTCAGTCGTGGGGGCGTTATAAAACGACAGTCAACCTCACTACTTGCTGGTAAAAAGTAGCCCAAGAGTTGGCGCTGGGTGTTATGGACTAGTTGCCTTTCCTCTAGTCTTTCACTGCTAAATTATGGACGGCTCGCTAAGATACTCCTCGAGTAGCTTTGCGCAAAATTTAAACCAAATCAAACTTTTCGGCAGGTATTACTGCCAAGCCAATATATATATATAATAAAAGAAAGGAAACGCTTTGAGTTTTTGACTGGGTAGTAATCTGACTGTTTGTTTAGCTCTGTATATATTCTTCTCTAATTTTTTACTTGTTAGTGGTTAAATATTTAACATATTCTATAAAGCACGCTGGTTAAAATATTTTCTATAATTCGTTTTCGTGCTTTCAGTTACAGTAAGCCTAAAATGGTGACAGCTACTGAACCTCGCGCTCACTGCCAAGCTACTCTTGTACGTTGAGACGTAACTTCTGCTTGCGGTAAAAAGTAAACATTAGTCACGTGACTAGCACAATCATGCCAGTGACGTCAACGATGCGGATAGCTCTTTACTGCTGCATACAATGTGACCCATCCCATAACTGCTGAGCGAAAGCTGTAGTTCTATATATTTCTGAAGATAGAAACATATGAAATTTAAAGTGTAGTTAAATACTGCCAACAAAAAAGTTGCTGCGAGGTGTGATAGGTACTTCATAAGTGTTTACTAGTTTGTATTGGTTTTCAAATTTCTAAGAAAACATGTAACGCCTTATCAAAATAAAGATTAATAGATTACAAAAACGTGCATAACGTCGATGTTGGCGAAGCATGAACCTTATTGGAATAGAGAGTGAATTTTTTAATATAGTGGCATAGTGAGGGGGGGGGCGCAAAATTAACAGTCACTTTACCCAGAATTTAGCTGGTCCCATAAGACTAAGGCCCATTGTCTTTCAAAGACCAGATAATCATAACGGTATGGTGAGATACGGTAACATGGTATGTAGGATTGTCGTGTAAGGTTAGAAGCTAGAAAGTAAGAGTGTAAATTGTGGGTGGCGTGATTTTTTTTCGGGGGGGGGGCGCCAGACACCCTCACTACGCTACTGTTTTCACAACGTTTGGAATTTAAGCTCTGGTATAACGAGGAAGACCTCTTTGGCAACGACCTTCTGTACACAAATAATCTAGCTTCATTCTTCCTGCTGGAAACCTTAAGATTCATTTGTTGAAACATATATTCATCCTCCTTGTATTGTTTTATCAAACATTTTACCCCAAAACAATTACTCCATTTACCTAGTAACTCAAATTTGGGGTTCGATTCCTGGGGTGAGCACAGCAAGATAGTACAATGTAAATCTTTATTCACAAAACAAATCCTTAAAATGCTTAAACTTTTAAGATAATTTGAGATGATATTTCTTCAGATTTTACATTTGCTTTTCAGCTGTTGTTTAAATCTTTATAGTTAAACTTATGATAGGAATGGGCCAGATTTGCAATATGCACAATAAAATTAAAATCTCAAACACACTGCAAAGAGTATGTAAACAAAACTTTTTAGCAATTTACATACACTATTGAGTAGTGAACAAACCAACTGCAGAGTAACAAGCCACCAAAGCACTTGAGAAAGTCGGTTGAGTAAAAACAAAAATTTCACAAACCCACAAATTTGTCAATCTGACTGACTGACTGACTAACCTTATGCAAATCTAAATGCACATAATTGAAATACTCTACCTTGGCTAAAAGCGTTTTACTTATAATTTTGGTAATAACAAGTAATAAAAATAACCATTTTGCATCACTACCAATGAGCTAAAAATATACTAGTAGCCATATTCTATGATTACGAGCACGCTCTGTGAGTTGCCAAGTAACAACCCGCCCTCATATCACGTGCGGGTGCACGATAGCTTATGCACACGTGCTACGTGATCAACCTGCACCTGTATCACGTAAATAAAAAAACGTGGAATACGTAGATTCTTTAGATCTAAGTTCTAACTTTGACTTAACCCTCGAAAGTGAAGTTTCAGTGCTGTACATTTGACTCGAGGGTTCTGTGTTAGACAAAACAATTCTATCCTAGCAGTTGGTTTCTAAAACGTGAGGATGAACGCTACCACTGCCAAAGTGTGACACAGCTTTGCTCGACTGCTCTGAATTTAAAACAAGAACAATAAGTTGTATAATTTACCTTTGCATTGTTTTCAAACTATGTGTGACCAATTGACATCTAAGGTTGTAATTGAAACAGTGAATTTTTTAAAATATGCCTTTCAAGGGAACAAAACGAGAGAAAAGAAGAAAATCTTATGTTGATAACCTTGAAAAGTCTTTGTCCCTACAGAAAGAGCATTGCTGCAAGAATAGAAATAAAGTTAGAAACAGTAATGGTGAATGAAAAGCCATGAGAAGGGTTTGGAGCCCAGTCACTGTCGAGACTCAGCAACAACAACAAAAAAAAAACTATGAGAAAAGTTAAAAAATTAGGAAGTAAGAATAGGAGCACCAAAAATAAGGAAACAAGGTAGGAATGGTCAGGATAACATTGCAATGCTTGGTGGTTTTTGACACAGTGCAACCTCAAAGTGGGTGTGTCCATCGTTCTGCCCATTCCTAATTCACATTCTACTTTGATACAATTATGGACTTGAATTGAGTTTTATCAATAGCTTATCCTTTCTAAAAGGCACAGTGGTATGTCTGCAGATGTATACCACTTGAACTCAGGTTTCGATATCTATGGTGGGCAGAGTACAGATAGCTCATGCGTAGCTTTGTGCTTAACTTCAAACAAACAAATCTTTCTAAATACTCAACAAAATTAAAAATTTCAAAAATCAGCAGTTTTGATAGTATTCTGTTGGCCCACTCCTTACCAGTCAGATAGCTATGATGTCTTCAATAAACGAAGTATGACTATTGGAGCTTCCTGTCTGACTTCCGACATTAAACACCCTTTTATGATGTCATACATTTCGTTAAAGTCACGCAGTTTGATTAGTACATGTATCTGTACTTACTTGCGGAAACAAAGTTTTCAACAGAGAAATTCAACTATATACACCTTTCATTTTGTTTGAACAATTACCAAGTTATGAAAAGTACACGAAGTAGGAATGGGCAGATTGATGACCACACCCACTTTGGGGTTGAAAGGTGTCAAAAACCACCAAGTGTTGTAATGTTATCCCGCCCGTTTCTACCTTGTTTCCTTACTTTTTGGTGCTCCCATTCCTACTTCCTATTTTTTTTATTTAAATATTTGTTATTTTTGCTTTATAGATTAATATTCATATTTTTACTATAGTAAATATGAGGTTAGAGAAATGAAAGAAAACATTACACAAGAAAAACTGGATGAAAATAAACTGTAGCTTTCAAGATATCTTTCTATAATGCCTCAAATGAGCAATGTTTTTCTTCACTAATTTGCCTCCTTTCCGTTATCAATACTTATTTAATCAATGCTGAAGGCTATGGAAAGTTTCGTGTTTGTCATATGATCTGAGATATGAATTACTAATCATTGTTTTTTCATTAAACTCTATTTTTATTTAAACTTGTATGTAGATTTTAAATTTAATATAGTAAAATATCGTTAAAAATGCATAAAATATTTATTATGTTTTCCGCGATAGTAACTTATTTCACCACAATATCAGTCATTACGGAACAAATAACTCTACAAGAGAAAAGGCTTAATGTCGATCTCCTGTATTTTCATAATGGTTGTAGTTTTTAGTTTGAATTTCGTGCAAAGCTACACGAGGGCTATCTGCGCTAGCCGTCCCTAATTTAGCAGCGAAAGACTAGAGGAAGGCACTTAGTCATCACCACCCACCGCCAACTCTTGTGCTACTCTTTGTCCAACGAATAGTGGGATTGGCCGTC
>NW_013674812.1:12270-12811 GCF_000517525.1 Limulus polyphemus
AGGCCGTCACATTATAACGCCCCCACGGCTGAAAGGTTTTTGGTGGGACGGGGATTCGAACCCGCGACCCGTAGATTGCGAGAAGAGCTCCTTAACCACCTGGCCATGCCAGGCCGTAGTTTCTAGAATTTTTACGCTTGTGTTACATCTTCTTTTAGTATTAACGCTTTTAATAAAGTTTGTTTAGACTTTTATTTCTAACCTACAAAAGAGTAATCTGCGCATAGCCATCCCTAATGTTGAATTGATAGATTAGAGGGGAACTATCAAATCAACAGCATCCACCGCTAACTCTTGGGTTATTCATAATTGACTGAATAGTGGGATCTGACTATAACATCAAAGAGTGGAGCGCAGTTCTGTGTAAATGGGAAGCAAACCATAAATCCTAAGATTCATAGTCCTGGAACCTAATTACTAGGCCACGCCTGGCCCATCGAATAATGGAAACAGGTTTGTAACTGATGAATGCACATTCATGTCCTGTTTGTCACACATTAAGTTGAACGGTTTGTTTGTTTGAAGTTAAGCACAAAGCTAC
>NW_013674812.1:13689-18058 GCF_000517525.1 Limulus polyphemus
GGCTAAAGATAAGTTAAAGTCATCCCATCAGTTCACTTAAGCTTCGATTTATTTAAATTTGACTTGTTCTAATTTTGTACAAATGTTCGAACAAATTTCTCTTTTGCTTGACATATATATGTATTTAGCTTTATAGATTCAATTTTACATTTGTATATAATTATTTTCCTCGTGTGCTTCGTTTTCATGATGCAGCCATGGAACGAAACAGAATCATTTCATAAACCTGTCGTTAAGTCACTCCAAACAAAGTTATAAAAACCCGCGAATGTTCATGTTATAGGTGTAGTGATTAGTATTGTTTTAGTATTCCATAAAGATCGCATTTCTTTATATTAATTTACATACAATGACATAGTTCACTGAACTAAGTTTCATATATACATACTATATTAGCACTTCACTAGACCTATAGCGCGTAATAAAATCGATGATTGGACAAACTGTTAATACGACATGCATAGGTGTGAAAAGAGATACTAACCCTGTTTCAATCCGTCTCATAGAATTAATCCAGAATTAACAAAAAGTTTGGCATGAAAATGGAACACTCGGAGGAAGGTTTATTCATTTACCCTCCTTGGACTTTCATTCATATGAATATCGCGCTGTATAACGGTTCACTATAGCCTACAGACATATCAGAGCCAAATGGAGATAGAAACTAAACGGGAATTATTCAGCTAAAATGTGAATACGTCTTTAGAAATATATTTAAATAAAAAATAGAGGTCCTATAGGAACATAATTCACAAACGTGAAACAGGAAATAAATATAAAGAGTATAGTTTATATGACTTATGCATACAGCTATATATATATATATATATATGACCGTTAATCAAAAATATATTACGTGTGTTATCCTTAATCAAAAATATATCACTCATCGTAAGCGGGTAGAAAGACATCAAAAGTAAGCAGGGGCGTGTCTACAGGAGTGTAGGGAGAATCTATTGGAGGACTATGCCACAACAACCCTTTTAAATTCTCTACATTGTGACTCCCACTGCCACAAAGTTTTTTTTTTTTGCCCCAAAACAAACTTTTTGCCCCCTCATACCCTTCCCTCCAGTAAAAAAAAAATCATTGAAACGCCTCTGAAAGTAAGACCGTCAAATTTGAAGACAATTAAATGTTCTTGGTAATTAAAGATTAGAATAACACAATAATATAATAAGTTATGCATTTAAGTAGTATTTTGTTAACACTATAGGAAACTTGGCACGAGTTGTGAAAAATGTATATTGTAAACAGACACACACTATACAGTATTTTACTTAAAGTTTGCATGTCTTTCTGTACTTTCTCTATCAGTATGGATACGCCTGTACTTAGATAGGGATCTCTGCATTTATCAATACTGTACTTTATTATCATTATTGTTACTGAAACTCAGATACTGTTGATACTATTCATTAAATGTTACACTTACATCAAACATAATTAATACAGTTAAACCAAAATTTTACAACAATAAAGATAGGTGTATGTGTTTCAATCAGTTTTTTATTGTTTGTGACTTTGCATTAAGCAATTTCATTATTATAGCCGTTTCATTTCAACACTATTAAACAGTTACTTTTACCTCCGATGCTGAAACATATACGTCACGTAACGCGCCATGAAACGTTTAAGCTTTCGAAAGTATAATTATACCGTTGATCAGAACAGAGATTAGTGATACGTGCTAGCTGTTCTACGTTAATTATTGTTATGTTTAGTTATTTCGACTTCTGAGTTACGTCAATAATAAGTGTGTTCGTTTTGATTGATATCATTTGATCCATGGCTAATGTTAACCGTTTTGCTGTGATTTGTCCTAATAATAAATAAATAATGACTCGTTTGGAATCTAAAAATAATAGTAATAACGAAAGTGCAAATTATTCAATATAACATAGTCAACATTTCGGCCAGCAAAATAATTTTCACCTGGTTCAGCTGTAAGTCTGTGGGCCTATACCGCTAAAACCCGGGTTTTCATACTCGTGGTGGTCACAGCACGTATAGCCTATTTTAACGACAAACAGTCAGAAAGTAAGGGATGAAAATCACAAAAAATAAACTATATAAACATATTATGTAACATTAAAAAAAAACACGTTAAAAATTACATTTAGAGCTAACTTGGCCATCCTTATGTTATAGCATAGAAAATTGGCCTTTTATTTGTTCAACTTGTATTTATAATTATATATATATATATATATATATACATTACAGTTCTAACGAGTTTGATAGGAACAGAAAAGTAGCGGATATACATTTATTGACTTACTGATGCCTGTTGTTCGACTTTTTTTTAGTACCACTGGTCATGAACTAAAATATATGTAATTTTGATAAGTAGATTTGATCTCTGGATAAATTAATTCGAGATCAGGTTATGTGATTTTCTACCCAATTCTGAATTACTGGAATATACAGCAAATTAAGAAAACCTTCTATCAGAATTTAGCTTTATTAAATCTTTTATAATCCTTTATCTTATTAAAGCTTAAACATAGAATAATATAGAGCTTAAAAATATATAGAATGATTTTTTCTTTTAGAGGAAAAAATTTCTAGATACAGAATGTTGTCAGTACAAATTCTTAAATTATCTTGTCCTCACGCCTAAATTGACAATATCTGAGTAGACTAACTCACGGAAATCGCTCATGCTAATACATTCGGAACAGATTATACCAGTTTCATCCTCAAGATACGGAAGGTTATTGTTTTGTTGTACTCAAGCCACGAAGCACTCGTTATGCTCAAGCAGCGTTAACACAGCTCTTGGGCACAGAATCGGCAAAGGGGCCAGTTTTGATACACACTTTGCGCATGCGTGTTTTTCTTTGTGAGGCAAACCAGCTGTGACCTGACAAAAAGATTGTTTTGAAACTGGGTATGTGAAAATTTCTGAAAGAAACCTTTTGGTTCACTGTAAAACTATAGCTTCTGTGAAGCTGACTAATGTTTGCCCTAAAAAAAAAAAGAGAGTACATTTTTCTTCTAGCCTGACGTTAATTATACACTGTTTCTCATGTGTTATTTAAGTTTCTTTGTAGCGAGTGCAATAATAGATTAGATATGGCTGTAATTTTATAAAAGTTATAAAAAATTATCATAGTACAATGTTTTATAAACATGCTTTAATTATGGACTTGTGGATTTTTTTTTATGTTTGAATTATGGTATTGTTATATTCTGTTAAAATACATTTAGTAACCTCATCAGTATCAAATGACAGTAGACTTGTTTGTTTGTTGTTGAGTTTCGCCTAAACTCTAAAGCAACTCGAGGGCTATCTGCGCTAGCCGTCAATAATTTTGAAGTGATGGACTAGAGAGAAGGCAGCTAGTCAACACCACCCACTCTTGAGCTACTCTTTACCAACGAATAGTGGGATTGACCCTCACATCATAACGTCTCTATGGCCGAAAGGGTGAGCATATTTGGTGACAGGATTCAAACCCGCGACACGCAGAAGTATTGATGTATGGCTTTAAGTACTTTCTAGTGGGCTTATTATATAGCATTGGCTTCGTTAGGATTTAAGTGAATCTCTGCATCTGACCAGTATCTGGATTTACTAATTTTTGATGAGAAATTATTATTAACTATGAAGTGCAAATTATATTTGTGCAATAAACCAAACCAATCCCAACTTGGTTAAACTTATGGTATTCTCAGGGTTGGTAAAAATTCTATTATTATAACTGTTTAATTTTTTTCTTCTAATTTCTCAAGAGATTTAACATATAAACCAATGAAAAGAATGCAGTCAATCGTATTTGTAACGTCACTTTCAAAGCATTTACTCGAGATCAGTGTTTTCCATACAGTTGGGCGCGCCCTTTTGGCTAGAGAGCCAAAAAATAACGACGGAAGAAATAGAAGAGCTGGAGACGATGATAACCTAAAAAAATATGACTTTGCTCTTACAGTTATTTTTTGCTCTCGCATTTATTCATCCCTTACAAACATTTTTCATTTTTTAAAAAAATATTAAAAACTGGTACAGAAAATGTTGATTTTGCTGTTATCACTTGCGAAAATTATTTTAATGTGAAAGGGGGCGCAACGGAGGCGCCGCTATTTAAAGTTTGGAAACCACTGCCGTAGATGTTTGTAGTTTGTGGGGTGAACACATCATAGGGAGCGAACTTCTTCATAGATATGTTTTTTGTCGAAGAAATTATACACGAAGCAATATAACATATTTTCTCTTAATGGACAGAATCACAGCAATCTTTATACACATGATAAAAACTGTTCGTACATTCCTTTTACTTCTTGTACTTTATTAATTTAATTTATTATTATCATACAATAACTTAACTTCAAACTTTTATTTTGGCAGGATATCTTTGACATATTT
>NW_013674812.1:18438-24063 GCF_000517525.1 Limulus polyphemus
TGGATTGATCGTCACATTAGAACGCCCATGGCTGAAAGAAAAAGCATGTTCTGTGACGGGATTCAAGCTCGCGAACCGCAGATTGTGAGATGAGCGCACTAACCACCTGGCCATGCCAGGTACTACTTAAATATAATTATGGTGTTCATGTAATCTGAAAGTAAATACGAAAGTATTCATAAAATGTAATTTTATAATCTAACTAAGTTTATACAAGGTATTCCTACGACTAATTTCCATAGCACCAGTTACATTATTATAAATTTTAAAAGGAATGGGATTTCAAATGATTATATCAATCAATATTAAAAACTTTCAGCTGTTGTAAATACCTATTATCTAATTTTTCAACTTTTCCAATAATTATAGCATATTTAAAGAAAAAAATATATAAATTTTTTAATATTGGAAAGTAAACAGATTTTGTCAACAAACTTAAAGCAAAAATCAATTTAAAAAGATAAAAGCATTGATGAAGTTGATATTGTATCATCAGATCAATATTATTTGTTTTAAATATATAAAAAGTAACATTTTTGGTCAATAGATGGAGAGACATATAGGTACTTATCGACCTACCAGCTGTTTCACATGTGTATTAATCCGCTACAGACAAAGAGCAAGTCATTTTCACAAAAACAACAACAATTAATTGGTATTAAAACACACGTTTATAAACACATGATAATTCAAATTCTATACAACTAGTTTATTAATGTTTTTGAAAGTCAATTTAACAAGCCATTCTTATGGATCTATTTATTAGTGCAGAGGAGCACAGTTCTCTACGTCTATAATAAACAGGGAGCTGCAGATTTTGTTGGTAGAACGTGTATGCCTAAAGTGTTAGGAAGTTGCATGGTGAATTGTATCGAGTTAATATATATATATATATATATTCTTACAAGGGCATTATTACAGTGCTTGTGTTTTCTAGCAGTCCTTTTTGCTTATTTTTTGAGTGATTCGTTGAAAAAATGGCAGATGTCGATTTAATTTCCCCTCGCGAAACATTTAATGCAAAAAGGCTTGAGCCAGCAGAAGACGCTGCCTCAGAGTCTACGTCAAGGCCAATAGTTATTGAGCGCCAACGGCCACCTAGTGGATACGATGAAAACAACTGTGATCAGCAGAGTAGTCAAAGTGAGGGAAATGATGCGGAAGGGCAAAAATCTTTAGACAGCATTCAGCCAAGGAAGAAAAATCGAAGAGGCAAGTATAAACATAAAAAAAGGAAGTGGAAGCCTTATTATAAATTATCTTGGCAGGAAAGGCGTGAAGTTGACGAACGTGAAACAATGAAGGCAAACCGTGTTCGAGAAGTTATGCTTTCTCACGGACAGGCCCTAGCACCATACAATACAACACAGTTTTTAATGGACGATCACAATGTTCAAGAACCTGATTATGAACATATTAATCATGGACACCGTCACATTCAGAAGGAGAACATTGGTGATTCTTCGGATGAATTTTACAGCTCGCCAGAAGACGAGGAAGATTTTTTGCAGCAACAGTTTTGTGAGGCATACGATGACGTTCATGCCGAACGCCTAATTTCTATGTCCAAAACTGACCTTGTCCAAGAATACATTCAACTAGAAGATAGGGTCGAGGAACTTGAAGTGAAGTTAAGAGATGCTAAATCCGTGTCATTGAACAAATCAATAACTGACACAGAAGTGCAGACACCTAGTGTTAAAGAGACAGAACAGCGGGAAAAAAGTAGAATATTTCGAGCGGAAATCATGAAACTGGCGAAGGAAAACCAGCATCTTAGGAAAGAAAATGAGAAACTGAAAAATATGGTTAGTGACAGCTCGTCATCATGATAAAACTAACACAGTATCAGATCGCTTTCTCATGTACAGATGTACAAAACATTCTGTTATAGTTTCTGTTTTTGATATTCATTGTTTCATTTTATGTATGCTGTTTTTATATTTCAAAACAAAATGATGAGATCTGGTTTGCTGAAACAACAATCAAATTATGAAAAAACAGCGATACCGTATTGTTTATATTTACAATGAATGATCTTCCAATGTAAATTTGTAAATATAAATGCCAATTAAATCCTTTTATGTCAGTAATGTTGTTATTAATGCTGCCAGTTAACTATTATCAAAATCAACAAATTAAGAGTGAAACTTGAATTTAGATGGTTCATCTATGCGACAAATAGTAAAAACTGATAAGCAGGTGAGTTTCTTTTTATTAACTTGTGAAAGTTGCTTGTTGCGTTTAAATAAAGTACTTAAAATAATTAAAAAGGCAAAAAGCTCACACAAGTACAGTTTATAGTTATAACTTATACGCTTTGCAGTAATTTAAGTTTTAGCTTAATTTTGGCCCCTGTCATTAAAACACAACAGTTAGTACAATAAATGTAATATAATTTTGTAGTGGTAAACCCGAAAAAACGTTAAACAATCAAACGTGCTACTCCGCAATCGCGTTGAATTATTTTGATGTATCATTGTATGGGTTTAAGAACGTTTACATCGCAATTTAAGCGCTTATGTGAATTATAACGTAAAGAATTAGCTAAAACATGTATCCATTTTCGGGTACACATTATTAACTATTTTATTCTGCGACTTACGATTACATCCATATGCAAAGTTTCAGTGTCAGCCTGAGCGTTTCGGTGAATCGGACAAAAGATTTAACCACGGAACTCATAGTTATCGATTTCAAGTTGTTAACGTTTTCCGTAAGTAAAATTCTTCGAACTAATAGTCTGAACTGGGGATAGTTTGTATGGGCTAATCATAATAAAATGGGAATTGCATACAACTGTCATAACTTTGAAAAATATTTCCAATGTGAGTATATTTTTAAACCTGTAAAATGTTTGGCACATAATAGCGCTACTGTCGGCTTAGGCGATTTCTGTTTCGAACACCCTCAAACGGAATATTTAGTAAACTTAAAGGATGCTTTACGTTAAGTAAATTTTCGTAATAACTTTGTTCAGTTGTTATTTGACAAAATGTGTTGACCAACATGAATGTCAATGGCACGATATTAATATATTCTAAGGGATTCAAATGTATTTTACCGAATGCTTTATTTCGTTAAACTTTATTTATTTTACTTTTTCTCAACTTGCAGAATGCAGATATGTCATAATATATATTTCCCCGACCAAGAAAAGTCTACCCATCGAAAGCGCTCGGGTTGTAGTGTTTCTTATTTTTGTCTCTTATTGATTTCGTTATCTTCCGTCTTGTATTAACACTGTGAATGTTATAATACAGAGTATTTTCGTCTGTTTAAACCTTTCAAGACACTGTGTTCTAAAGTAATTAATAATATTATTTAAGTTCCCCTTAAATCGTCTTAGCGTACAGAATGATTTAATGGTATTTGATGTGTCGTCATCATCGTATTGTTATGACAGCGGAAGTCACGTGACCCTGGTAATACGTCATGAGTTTCTAGAAGGATTGGGGAACATTATGAATAACCCAGTATTTGCTAGACGCCCCTATTTTTGTTTATAAGCCCGGCAAATAAAGCGGAGAGGAGAAGTGACGGCATAGAGAATTTGCAGACAGGAAGATAAAGACAGATAATCGACTCAAGCTGTAAATAAAGTGCGTGAATCGTTGTGAATTCTAGTGTGTGTTTAAGTTAAAGTGGCTGTGGAAATTAAGTGTATTGCAAAGTTGTATTGAGAAAGAATAAACTAATTTTGTTTAAGAAAGGACTTGTATCGCTGAAGTTCTTCGGAAAGAATTTTTACGGGAAATTAACAAACGAACAGAGACGTAACAGTATGTTAATACTAACTTCCAATCAGAGCAAGCTACCAACTTAGATTCAAAAGTAAAAACCAACACTAAAATAATTAAAGCTGTAAGTTTTTAGATAATTTTGTTAATGAGACTGCATTATATACAGAGTTATATCCTGCTTATAGCGTCAGATTCAAAATTAGATTATTTCTCATTGTCCATAACGACTTATTGAAAAAATTTTGCTTCTAACATTTGGTTTCATAATACGATCGGCCCGGCATGGCAAGGTAGTTAGGGCGCTCGACTCGCAATCAGTGGGTCGCGGGTTCGAATCCCCGTCACACCAAACATGCTCGCCCTTTCAGCCATGGGGGCGTTATAACGTGACGGTCAATCCCACTATTCGTTGGTAAAAGAGTAGCCCAAGAGTTGGCGGTGGGTGGTAATGACTAGCTGCTTTCCCTCTAGTCTTACACTGCTAAATTAGGGACAGCTAGCCCTAACCACCTGGCCATGCCACGCGACATGGAAATGTTATCATGTGAAAGAATGGGTTTTCTTCGAAAAGACAATGCAGTAATCCATGTAATTTGATGATATATGTGTGCTTTTGAGAGATGATATGCTTGCAATTGTTGTAAATATAAAAGTTATTTCCTCGTGATTATTCATTACTCCAGATCAAAACTAACTTGTCAAAGAATTCCACTGCTTAAATCAGAGTTAAAATATAATACCTCAGAATTTATTGGTATATCCTGTTTTCCTCTCTTGCCTCTTTTCAGAAATCTGAGGTTCCAACTTTTTATCTTTGTAGTATATTACGTTGGGCTTAGGCCTACGATAGTTGATACTAAAAATATGCCAAAATTAGAAACGAAACTTAGACTAGGCCTAACAGTTAAAATAAATTACCAAATACTCATTTATATAATAAGATTCAGTATCTCTATGTGTGTGGGTGTGGGTGTTACGTAACTTCTCCTAAATAGCTGGTCGCACCCGGGGATTTCCCGAAAATCCCTTCTCCTAAATTGCTGGACTCGCCAACTTCTAAATGGCGCCAAACGAATCGTCTCGGCCCCAAAGTTTGCACAAAGGTAATACTTTTGACCCAACCTTTTAGAGAACTCAAAAAGTGGATCCCTAATTTGGCATTGATTTACATTAGATCATGTAAATAAGTAGGCCTACTAATTACCTTTCGTAACTAGGTTAAAGAAATTACATTTGCATTATAGCGGTTCTGTAAATGTGGGCCACAGGCCCACGGATTCGCTAGTTAGGCTAATAAAACACGTTAGATTAATTTAGTAATTTATAACGTTAATTGGTAATAATAATTTTTATAATTACACACATTTTGTAATCTACATACTGATTCGCAGTTACTTTGAAATTATCATAATTAGCGTATACTTCAAATATAGCCCAGCCTAAAGCTAAACTACCAAGGTCTTGATTCATGGAATAAAGAAAAGTAAAGCAGTAATGTTACGCCTTTTTTTTTTCATTTCTTCTCACAAATGGGCATATTTGTATATATTGTCAGAACGTGTTCTATCATCGGGCGGGTTCTTTTTGGATTATTTAATAAAAATATTCACAAGTCCAGTTCACATAACGATAACGAATTAATTTATTTCTTCAATAACGTTTGTTACAGGCTACGCTCACTCTGACACAAATTTTAAGCTTAAGTTCCCAACCACGTCTGACACGATAGTCTCGCAACAAACACTGAACCGAATCACGTATTGAATACTCAATAATTCAATACTTAATAACTGACTTCTTCACTTGGTTTCGTATTTATCTTATTGTTACGCCTCTGTGTTCGTTTGTTAATTTTCCGTAAAAATTCTTTCCGAAGAAACTT
>NW_013674812.1:25012-26077 GCF_000517525.1 Limulus polyphemus
GAATTCAATAAAGTCTCTTAATTTTACGGGACATATCTTCTTCCGTACTGGCTTCTGCTTCACGTGACGTTCATCTGCTCCATCAGGAATTGTCCTATCATCGGTAATGGTCACCTCAGTGGTAGTAACTTCATCAAGGGCTTCACTGTTTGCCCTTCTCAAAACCGAGTAGAGTTTCTTCTTCGACAGTGGCCTTTCCAGGTTACACGTCTTCAGCAGCATCTTTTGTTCCATTGTTCACTTCATTCCAACTGAAATGTCCTGGACCGTGATAACGCCAAAGCCTGTTGGCATGTACCACCTTTGGCTTACCTCGTTGCTCACATTTTATTCGGAAAGTCACGTCTGAGAGACGATCCACTATGTCATATGGGCCTTCCCATGGAGATGACAACTTAGGAGACTTCCCTTTGGTCTTCCTGGGATTATACAACCAAACCTTGTCTCCTGGTACAAAACTAACTTCAGTAGATGTCTTATCATAAGATAACTTCATCGAATCAGCAGACGTTTTCAAGTTTGAACGCACTTGATGGTGAATATTATCCATCCTTTCCAATAACACTTTCACGAATTCTGACACATTTTCAGGCAACTCTTCATAAGGTGGGCGTCCTGTTAACAGATCCACTGGCAACCGAAGTTCCCGACCAAACATCAACTTTGCTGGAGTGTATCCAGTTGCTTCATGCTCTGCTGTCCTATAGGCCATCAACAGTGGAGGGAGTAAGACATCCCAGTCATCTTGGCGACTATTACAAAACTTTGCCAATTCCTGTCCCAGTGTCCAATTGTACTTTTCTACCATCCCATCAGACCGTGGGTGAAGTGGCATTGTCCTGGTCTTTCGGATTCCAAACAACTTGCAGCATTCTTGGAACACAGCTGATTCAAAGTTACGGCCTTGATCCGAATGCAGTTCATATAGCATACCAAATCTGAAGAAGAAATCACTAATAGCCGAAGCTACAGTTGTAGTTTCTTGATTTCGTATTGCATATACCTCAGGCCACTTGGTGAAATAATCCATCACCACACAAATGTACTTGTTTCCAGCATGAGTTT
>NW_013674813.1:0-2090 GCF_000517525.1 Limulus polyphemus
CCAACAGGCTTTACGAAATATAAATGGGGTTACATTTAATTTTGACCCCCTTAGGATATTCCCAATAGTTAATAGTGTTTACATACAAATTTTGGTTGAGATTGGCCCAACAGGCTCGGAAGAGTTTGGGTGGAAACAAACACACATTTCATCTTTATGTATAAAAATATTTAGACATCACACGGTATAAGCTTGGGGCTCTTTAGATGATTTATTTATAAGAATGAAATACTTCAAGCTACACTGTACAAGTAGCTCTCATGTCGACCTACTTCAAAAAAACTTCTTCAAGTTTTGCTGGCCTCACTTAATAAGAGGAGTAAGTCTGGAAAATATCAATCTTCAGAATATCTCGCCAAGGACTGACTTCTTCCATCAACGATGTCATTCATAATGTCACTTGTTTAGGGCCAAAGGAAGTGCTACATCATTTTTCTTCTTCTTCTTCTTACTTCTACGTTCCCACAATTCATAGACCATAGAAATAATAGCTGCGTAATAGGCTTTGGTCTAGTTTCAGTTGAATAACCCGATGAAGACTGATTATGACACGCGACAGCACAACACGGGATGGTTTACTTATTAATGAGCACTTCATTTTGATGAAAAAAAAAACGAAAAGAAAAAAAAACTCTTCTTCTACTTCTAAGAAATGCGAAACCCCCTTTTCTAGATCATTTTTAATCAGCTGACTGACACGGCATGGTCACGTGCTATCTCACTTGGACCATGCAAGTACATCACATTGAGTGGAGCCATCATCTGGGAAGTTTTGGATGATCCGCTGACCCGGCCATAAAATATTCATGTCACTCCAATGTAAGCACCAAGAAGTATCCACTTCTACCTATTTTCACTGTAGATGAAAGCTGAAAAACACTTCATTAAACTTTATCAAAATCTTGAAGCTTTAAAGCATTCTTTCCCCCTTGTGTGTAAGTATGTTGCAATTGGATTTACTCACCCAAAAATAAAACATAAAATAAATTACACACGAAGAAAAACGCTCCGTTAGGTTTTTCACAGATATGTTTCTTCTTATAACATTTAGATTAAGAATATTAACAACTTTTAAACATACCAGCTCAATGTGACAAACTGAAAATGGAGGGAACATTCTTGTTTTCACTTCATAGTTTTTCGTTACTTGATTGGAATAATTTTATCAAATAAAGTTTATTTTATTACAAGTTAAAGCTTTTATACTAAGTACGATTTGTATTTAAAACAGATACGGCGTTTCGATCATTATCAACTACACAAATATGTACACGAGTACTTGAGAATGATCGCACCAGTGATCGAAACGCCGTACCTGTTCTAAATACAAACCTTGCTTACTATTAAAGCTTTAACTTGTAATAAAATAAACTTAATCAGTAAGGAAACTCAAAACGAAACTATTAAAACCAAATATATTTGTTTATTTGGTGCTCAGCAAAACGTTATCCACCTGTGTTGGATCCACCACGGGTATCGAAACCTGGTTTTCAATATTATAAGCCTTCAGACTAACCGCTGAGTCACAGGGAAGAGGCACACACACAACACGAAGCTATGCAACGTAGGATCACACAACACGAAGCTATGTAAGGTTGGATCACACAACATGAAGCTATGTAAGGTTGGATCACACAACATGAAGCTATGTAAGGTTGGATCACACAACACGAAACTATGCAACGTAGGATCACAGTGTTGTGTGATCCAACCTTACATAGCTTCATGTTGGAAGCTATGTAACGTAGTTGTGTGATCCTTACATAGCTTCATCCGTAGGATCACACAACACGAAGCTATGTAAGGTTGGATCACACAACATGAAGCTATGTAAGGTTGGATCACACAACACGAAGCTATGTAAGGTTGGATCACACAACATGAAGCTATGTAAGGTTGGATCACACAACACGAAGCTATGCAACGTAGGATCACACAACATGAAGCTATGTAAGGTTGGATCACACAACACGAAGCTATGTAAGGTTGGATCACACAACATGAAGCTATGTAAGGTTGGATCACACAACACGAAGCTATGCAACGTTGGATCACACAACATGAAGCTATGTAACGTAGGATATCACACA
>NW_013674813.1:2678-6579 GCF_000517525.1 Limulus polyphemus
GTACCTCTAGTTAAAGTTAAAGGAAAGCATGACTAGCTGGTACCTCTAGTTAAAGTTAAAGAGAAACATGACTAGCTGGTACCTCTAGTTAAAGTTAAAGGGAAACATGACTAGCTGGTACCTCTAGTTAAAGTTAAAGAGAAACATGACTAGCTGGTACCTCTAGTTAAAGTTAAAGGGAAACATGACTAGCTGGTACCTCTAGTTAAAGTTAAAGGGAAACATGACTAGCTGGTACCTCTAGTTAAAGTTAAAGGGAAACATGACTAGCTGGTACCTCTAGTTAAAGTTAAAGGGAAACATGACTAACTTGGACTTCTAGTTGGTGTTAAAGGGAAACATGACTAACTTGAACTTCTAGTTGGTGTTAAAGGGAAACATGACTAGAGACACAGACTATTAACAGGAATAGACACAGACTTTTAACAGGAATAGACACAGACTATTAACAGGAATAGACACAGACTATCAACAGGAATGGACACAGACTATTAACAGGAGTATACACAGACTATTAACAGGAATAGCCACAGACTTTTAACAGGAATGGACACAGACTATTAACAGGAATAGACACAGACTTTTAACAGGAATGGACACAGACTTTTAACAGGAATAGACACAGACTATTAACAGGAATATACACAGACTATTAACAGGAATAGACACAGACTATTAACAGGAATAGACACAGACTTTTAACAGGAATGGACACAGACTTTTAAAAGGAATAGACACAGACTATTAACCGGAATAGACACAGACTTTTAACAGGAATATACACAGACTATTAACAGGAGTATACACAGACTATTAACAGGAATATACACAGACTATTAACAGGAATAGACACAGACTTTTAACAGGAATAGACACAGACTTTTAACAGGAATAGACACAGACTATTAACAGGAATAGACACAGACTTTTCTTTTTATTCAATCGTTTAGTTTGAACTGGAGTTTTATTAGTAACCTAATACTGTTTCACGTGAAGGATAGTTTTCGGGGGAGGGGAGCAGTGGTCGGTTTACGGATTTACAACGCTAAAATCAAGTGTTCGATTCTCCTCAGTGGACACAGCGCATAGCCCGACGTGGCTTTACTATAAAACCCACATGGAGGCTGGTAGTGAGTGTTGTGCTATAACTCAATGTCTGTGTAGTAAAAGCCATTTATTTAATATATTATTCACTGTTTTATGAAAAAAAACCCAACTAATTTGATATTTAAAAAAAACAAGAAATGAGTAATAAATATCAAAAGTCAACATTAACTTAACAATCCAGTTGAGCATTAATCGTGAGTCATCAAAATATAATAGTTTCTCGGAATGCCACAGGGGATTAATGTCATAAGAATTCGCTATTATAGGAATGTAAAAGGCTTAGCTGGATTTTTTTTTCTTTGGTATATTTTTTAGCTGGAGTGCAGCATAGTGGTAAGAGTCTTCATATTTCGTTCAGTGATAGCTATACATAGTCATTCCCCATTCAGGAAAATAATATTTTATTTTTTTCTCACCCTAAAATTGGATTTTAAAACTCTCATACTTGTCAGGATTTTAGCGACACCAAGCGACAAACGTAACGTTAACCAATTATTGTTTGTTACAGAATTTCGCACAAACCAATAAAAATAGTTATCTGGGTTGGCCGTTCCTAATTTTTAACCGAATGACTAGAGAAGAGACAACCAGTCAACGGCACTAACCGTCAACTCTTGGGCTACTCTTGTCAGACCGAATAGTGGGAATTTACCGCCACTATTATGGAGAACGCGTGTTTGTGGCTACGAGCAGTGAACCATGAAACGTCGGATTCGAGTACACTAAACACTAAGCTACGCCCAGCCCAACCGGTTATTTAAAAAAAAATCATTAAAAAAACCCCCATTTTTATGGTCGTCAGAAAAGCACTTTGATAAAAACTATGAACACGTGAATCAAATCTAAAAATAAAACAAAAGTTTGGTTCTGTATCCTTCACTTTGTTTATATATATATATTCTATCATATCCATTATTTTGTCTTTTCTTCCCTTATCGGTATACTTGCACCAATCCTTCCTCACGATTATAATCTTGAAAAATACTATTTGTGTGTGTGTTTTTTTTAATTGAAAACCAGGCAGTTTACATTATGTGAAATAGTTCAGTTTTAAAAGGAAAAACAAATCATCTTTAATTTATATCAAAAATGAATGATTTTCTAATTTTATAACTCTTTAGTTATTGTTGTTGACGCCCAAAAGCAAAAGGATTTCAACAACAGACTTTAGACCTGTGATCTGTGAACTCCTAGGGGTTAGTAAACATTGTAAAGAAGGTCCGTGATGGTAAACATTGAACTTTCATGGCATCGTTAAAAAAATAAGTAAAATATATATATATATTCTGTTCGATTAAATGAAAATGTTGTTTTATTTGAAAATTTGATTAATTTATTTACGTCAATGATGCATTTATACGTTGAAGGACTGACAAGCTTTGACAGAGAAACCTATTTGAGTGTAAGAATCTTCAGATTGTTTTTGGGTCGTGAAGGGGCTCATAAAGGGAAATGTGGTTGTGAGTCACTTATTTCGACTATAGCGTTACCTTTACAGGCTTATAAGGTTCAAATCCGGGGTTTGACCCCCGCGGTGGTGGACACAGCAGGTAGCTCAATGTGACTTTGTTCAAAAATAAACAACTTCTATAGCTCTGCCATTTCTACGCACCCTACGCGTGTTCAAATAGTTCCACTGAAAAAATCTAGTTATTTTCACAGACACGAGTTCCAAATACTTATTTTTGTCACACTTTTAAGTTGATTTTAAAGTATTCAATCTCCGTCTTTTTGTGACTGGTGTTTTTAAGCCCACCTCACAAAGATGGCTGGGTTTCTAAGAGCTATGTTGTTGAAAGATTTATCAATGCTATTAACCCTATTCCCATTCCTTACTCATTAGAACAGTCAACGATTAGTTAAAAGTTTCGGCTATTAATTCATCATATATATATCGTAAGAAAGTGTTAGCTAACGTATTTTTTATTATTTATTTAATATTTTTAATGCACAGTATTTTTTAAATTATTAGCCACTATGGGCTACCGGGGGCGTACTTCTCAGAAATATTTAGTTTCGAAACTAAATAGAAACCGTTAGGCGTAGCTGCTTGGGTTTATCGATCTATAAGTTTTCTCACTGCACCTTGCAAGTTAATGAAATGTACCAATAACTTTTGAGATTTTCATTCTATTCTTGTGAAGTCATTCCGATATAGCTTTTCTTACACGTGCATCACATTCGAATGAATCACGTGAAAGTTTACTGACGTCACACACTGAGCAGTTACATCCTTAGCCCACGTGATATCTATTACACATTGTTCTTCTGAATAAGGTTTCAAAACACACCCCACTTCTTTGTAAGAGTACAAAACCTGAAAACAACAACATTCCACCTAGCTCATACTAATATACCCCTCATTAACACTACCTTGAGTTTCCAGCTAGTCATGTTTCCCTTTAACACCAAGTTGAAGTTCAAGTTAGTCATGTTTCTCTTTAACACCAACTAGAAGTCCAAGTTACTCATGTTTCCCTTTAACTTTAACTAGAGGTACCAGATTCCTGTTAAAAGTCTGTGTCTATTCCTGTTAATAGTCTGTGTCCATTCCTGTTAATAGTCTGTGTCTATTCCTGTTAATAGTCTGTGTATACTCCTGTTAATAGTCTGTGTATATTCCTGTTAATAGTCTGTGTATACTCCTGTTAATAGTCTGTGCATATTCCTGTTAAAAGTCTATGTATATTCCTGTTAACATAATGGATGAAATAATTATTACTCGTATTGTGAGATAGTATGTTACATAGCTTCATGTTGTGTGATCCAACCTTACATAGCTTCATGTTGTGTG
>NW_013674813.1:7545-9598 GCF_000517525.1 Limulus polyphemus
CCCTTTAACTTTAACTAGAGGTACCAGCTAGTCATGTTTTCCTTTAACTTTAACTAGAGGTACCAGCTAGTCATGTTTCCCTTTAACTTTAACTAGAGGTACCAGCTAGTCATGCTTTCCTTTAACATGACCTACAAATTCCAGCTAGTCATGTTTCCCTTTAACTAGAGGTACCAGCTAGTCATGTTTCCTTTTCACATTATATCATTATCCTTTCACAACATTAAGAATGGTTACAACCCATGACATTCACCTCTTACAATGTTCTTTTTTGTATTTATGGCAAACGTGCTAAGACTATCTGTCGCCGTCCCTAAACTTTGAACTACTGACCAGAGGGAAGGCAGCCAGTCAGCAACACCCTACCAGAGGGATTAACTGTTACTCTTATAACGCACCAAAAGCATAAAAAACGCGGTATAATCCACAGAACAAGTTACTTGTTTGTTTGTTATTAAGCACAAAGCTACACAAAGGGCTATCTGTGCTCTGCCCACCACGGGTGTCGAAACCCGGTTTCTAGCAGTGTAAGTCCACTGGGGGGCGAACAAGTTGCCATATATTTTGAAGTGACTTATCATACGATGACAATGTCTCTCTGAGCAAGACTACACAGATGGTCCTGGAAGGACCAGTTAATCACTACAGCAAGATCACTTTATTTACGACAATCAGACTGAATCGTTTGGAAAGAAATACTGTTGTATTTTATCTGAAATCAGAAAACCTGTCTCAGGCGGACGATGAAAACATGAAATTACGTCAAGACTGTTGATAGTTCAGAAAACCTGTCTCAGGCGGACGATGAAAACATGAAATTACGTCAAGACTGTTGATAGTTCAGAAAACCTGTCTCAGGCGGACGATGAAAACATGAAATCCGTCAAGAATGTTGATAGTTCAGAAAACCTGTCTCAGCCGGACGATGAAAACATGAAATTACGTCAAGACTGTTGATAGTTCAGAAAACCTGTCTCAGGCGGACGATGAAAACATGAAATTACGTCAAGACTGTTGATAGTTCAGAAAACCTGTCTCAGGCGGACGATGAAAACATGAAATCCGTCAAGAATGTTGATAGTTCAGAAAACTTGTCTCAGGCGGACGATGAAAACATGAAATCCGTCAAGACTGTTGATAGTTCAGAAAACCTGTCTCAGGCGGACGATGAAAACATGAAATTACGTCAAGACTGTTGATAGTTCAGAAAACCTGTCTCAGGCGGACGATGAAAACATGAAATCCGTCAAGACTGTTGATAGTTCAGAACACCTTTCTCAGACGAACGATAGAAATCATGAGAACAGGTATGTACTGTTCTAGACTTGGTAAACTTCCAAAGTGTTACAGTGAGTAATCCATAAATTCAGTTTGCAGTATCTATCTCACTTGACTTCACTTGGTTACAACACGTGCCACACTTGGTTACAACACGTGTCATACTTGGTTACAACACGTGCCATACTTGGTTACAACACGTGCCATACTTAGTTACAACACGTGCCACACTTGGTTACAACACGTGCCACACTTGGTTACAACACGTGCCATACTTGGTTACAATACGTGCCATATCTGTACCTTACGTCATTCTTTATTCGTAACACTAAACAGAACTTAACATTTTGTGTTACTCGTCTGTAACACTACACATCATTACGTGTGTATCATACTCTTGTGTAACACTGCACACCATCAAAATATGATGTTTTTATACTCCGTTGTAACACTACCTATCTCAGTATATGTCGTAACATATTCTTTTGTAACACAGCCCATCTCATCATATTCCACTGTAACACTACACATCATCATATGTCGTCTCATTCTCCCCTTTAACATAGCCCATCTCATCATACGTCGTGCCATATTCCACTGTAACTCTACATCTTCCTCCCTAGAGCTACACATAAACCGCATCTATATAAAGCTTACCGTATTCTTTCACGAGATATTACACGTTAGTTTGTTCCACGTTGTTTCCTTCTGGACACCTCAACAAACACATTAGAAATATTTATCACATTTACTGTAGTTAAACACTAATGACACG
>NW_013674813.1:10151-12517 GCF_000517525.1 Limulus polyphemus
TAACTGTATGATACCACTGTGTACAGTGTAGAGTGAATGAAACATAACTGTATGATACCACTGTGTACAATATGGAGTGAATGAAACACAACTGTATGATACAACTGTGTACAATATAGAGTGGATGAAACACAACTGTGTAAAGTATAGAGTGAATGAAACACAACTGTATGATACCACTGTGTACAGTATAGACTGAATGAAACATAACTGTATGATACCACTGTATATAGTATAGAGTGAATGAAACACAACTGTATGATACAAATGTGTACAATATAGACTGAATGAAACACAACTGTATAATACCACTGTGTATAGTATAGAGTGAATGAAACATAACTATATCATACCACTGTGTACAGTATAGAGTGAATGAAACACAACTGTATGATACCACTGTGTACAGTATACAGTGAATGAAACACAACTGTATGATACCACTGTGTACAGTATACACTATACACAGTGGTATCTTACAGTTATGTTTCATTCACTCTATACTATACACAGTTGTGTTTCATTCACTCTATACTGTACACAGTGGTATGATACAGTTGTGTTTCATTCAGTCTATATTGTACACAGTGGTATGATACAGTTGTGTTTCATTCAGTCTATATTGTACACAGTTGTATCATAAAGTTGTGTTTCATTCACTCTATACTGTACACAGTGGTATGATATAGTTATGTTTCATTCACTTTTGGGCACAATATTCATAGCTTTGGGCGATTTCACGAAATACAGTAGAATTTTAATTTTCGTCTATTTTTACTGCTTAGTGCAGAAAAACCAAACTAGCCGGTTAAGTTACCAACGCTACTTGGACAAATGTACACTAGAAAGCACTTAAAACAGTTTGTTCTGGAGCTTCTTTATTCTGTTTAAATGTTAAAATAATTTATCGAGTAGATAAATATCTTTTTCAATTATGGTGGTTGGCCTTTGGAAGAACGGGTTGACTTAAGATGCAGTTATTTAGAATTCAAAGGAAAGCTTCATGAATATTTAAATGATAAGGGCTGGTTTTTTTATGTTTAGTTTAATTCAGTAGAAGGGAAGGTCCAGATGGACCAAAAGGTCCTTTAATGTTATGTATGTCACATTCTCAGTTTCCTCTAATGTAAATGGATACTCTGTAAGAAAAAAGAAAAAGTCAAAAACAAACTCCACTTAGTTTCCTAGAGTAAATACGCAGCAAATCAAAAGTTGAAATAACATAGCTGTAAAGTAAGGCCATTAATTCAACTTCATATCATTGTTATAAAAATATGGAAACTCATGCTATGATCTTAAGTGACGTAAACATAAACTATTGTTCATTCAGTCTATACTATACACAGTTGTGTTTCATTCACTCTATACTATACACAGTGGTATCATACAGTTATGTTTCATTCACTCTATACTATACACAGTGGTATCATACAGTTATGTTTCATTCACTCTATGCTATGAATATTGTGCCCAAAGCTATGAATATTGTGCCCAAAGCTATGAATATTGTGCCAAACAGTGACATGCAGCCTTATTTATATACTTGGTGATAAATACCAACGGTGAGTCAGTTCAATTATCTCTCACGATAAAATATGCCCAACTGCTAAATTAGGGACGGCTAGCGCAGATAGCCCTCGTGTAGCTTTGCGCGAAATTAAAAAAAACAACAAACAAACAATCATTATCAAGGTATTTATAATGTGATTTACACAACAATATAATTAACCCATTGTCGTGTGTCGTAAGGACAATTTTATGAGAGTCATCACAAGACAACTTAAATCAGAAATTTTGGGGTCAACATTTGTACTTCCCGGAATCCCAGTTCACGCGAAAACCTGCTGGGATTTTATAGGTCTCGTACCAAGAATCCTTAAAACAAAAACGAGCCAGACATGTTACAAAACCTTTGCTGACATATTAAACAATAACAATGGCACGTGTTGTAACCAAGTGAAGTCAAGTGAGATAGATACTGCAAACTGAATTTATGGATTACTCACTGTAACACTTTGGAAGTTTACCAAGTCTAGAACAGTACATACCTGTTCTCATGATTTCATCGTTCGTCTGAGAAAGGTGTTCTGAACTATCAACAGTCTTGACGGATTTCATGTTTTCATCGTTCGTCTGAGACAGGTTTTTCTGAACTATCAATAGTCTTGATGTATTTCATGTTTTCATCGTCCGCCTGAGACAGGTTTTTTGAACTATCAACAGTCTTGACGTAATTTCATGTTTTCATCGTCCGCCTGAGACAGGTTTTCTGAACTATCAACAGTCTTGACGTAATTTCATGTTTTCATCGTCCGCCTGAGACAGGTTTTCTGAACTATCAACAGTCTTGACGTAATTTCATGTTT
>NW_013674813.1:13500-22718 GCF_000517525.1 Limulus polyphemus
CACAGTGGTATCATACAGTTATGTTTCATTCAGTCTATACTATACACAGTGGTATCATACAGTTGTGTTTCGTTCACTCTATATTGTACACAGTTGTGTTTCATTCACTCTATATTGTACACAGTTGTATCATACAGTTGTGTTTCATTCACTCTACACTATACACAGTGGTATCTTACAGTTATGTTTCATTCACTCTATACTATACACAGTAGTATCTTACAGTTATGTTTCATTCAGTCTATATTGTACACAGTTGTATCATACAGTTGTGTTTCATTCACTCTATACTGTACACAGTGGTATCTTACAGTTGTGTTTCATTCACTGTATACTATACACAGTTGTATTATACAGATGTGTTTCATTCACTCTATATTGTACACAGTTGTATCATACAGTTGTGTTTCATTCACTCTATACTATAATACAGTGGTATCTTACAGTTGTGTTTCATTCACTCTATACTATACACAGTTGTATTATACAGATGTGTTTCATTCACTCTATACTGTACACAGTTGTATCATACAGTTATGTTTCATTCACTCTATACTGTACACAGTGGTATCATACAGTTGTGTTTCATTCAGTCTATACTATACACAGTGGTATCTTACAGTTGTGTTTCATTCAGTCTATATTGTACACAGTGGTATCATACAGTTATGTTTCATTCACTCTATACTATACACAGTTGTATTATACAGATGTGTCTCACTCAAACTGAATCCTAACGTCTACAGATAATATCCTTAAGAAACTAAATAACAATGTTAAGTTTGTCCTTGACAATATAAACTAATACTTCTTAGAAACATAAAAATACATTTAGAATGATTTATATTTAAGACATTGTACCTATAAGTATATATTTTACAATGTGACATCTACAAATAAAAGAATAACAAAGGTATATGGGAGTCTTTCATAAATTCATTGCCATATGAATACAAATCAGGAGATATAAAATAGATGAAAATTTGAAACACGCGAAGCCTAATTCAACTTTTATAGTTTTAGATGCAAAAATTTCTAAAGTTTGTTTTTAGTGAAAAAAAGACTTAGAACATAAAGCAAATTCCTTTATTTATAAAACCCTAATCGTGAAAGTTACAGACAATAAATATTACTTTATAGTAGTTTACATTCCTAATTCACATCCTAAAATTTCTTAATCTGTGAAATATGAGCAGAATATTTGCTTTATGAAGACGAGTCAGTAGCATGTAGATTCCTCATGTTAAGTATTATATCGAACACTTGTTCTGTTGGATATATTAAAATAATTATATATAGCTCTCGGGCAGGCGTGGCCCGGTGGTTAGAGTGCCGAAATACGAATCTGACTGCTCATGGCTCGCAAAATACCTTTCCATGGGTGTGTTATAACAGTCAGTCACTGTCAAATTCTTCTGTCCAGTCGAGGTAACCCATGTGTTGGTGTTAAGTACTATAGTGATAGTATCAATAATTTTGCTTAAAATGCTATAAATTTACAAGTAGGTTGTTAAGGATGCTATGTTACATAGTAGAACATTCAGTCAATTGATAAAATATCACGTAACAGTGTCAATATTTGTTTTTAAATTTGTATTTCATTGCAAAATATAACCCGATCTTACTAGCTTCATATGATATCAATTAACTTTTAAAACTAGTAGCTAGGTAACTATTTGATGTTTATTAATTTTATACACTAGATGGCAGCACATTCTAAATTATCAAATAAGAGTCTTTTCAATGCATAAATAAAATCTTTACAATTAGTTTTTAATGAATAACATGGTTTGTCTATACATTGGGCTATCTGTTCTCTGCCCACCACAGGTATCGAAACCTGATTTATATCGTTTAAGTCCACAGACATACCGCTGTGCCACTGGGGAGAGGAGCATGAACAACATAAAGAAAGGCTTAAAATCAAATTATTTTTTATCAAAAAACCTGATTGTTTAGATAATCGATAGCTTCGTAAAATAGAAATTTGTGTCTGAGTTTACTTAACGCCACTCTGTTATTTTGTATGAAACCTTATATTAAGATGTTCCTTTGGTTCAGAATTTTAATGGGGCTGAGCCTGGCAGCTGTGTGAGCATGCGTGGTACCATCCTTAAAAACCTAGGATCCGTATGGTGTTCTCCCTGTTAATTGTACACGACCCAGGTCAGTGGTCTGTGTCAATTGTATGCACACACATTGAGTTGGGGTAGAGGTGGAAAGTGTGGGTTCTGTAAATGTCCCCTTAACGTAGGTCCATCGCTCCAGGTTACTTGTACTGTCCAGGAGGAACCATTCTATCTTCACTAGCCTCCCCATTAAACAAAAAAATAGAATTAAAGCATTCCTTTCAATCATTAGAAGTATTTGTTGGAAGTTCAAAAATATTAATAGCCTATTAATATAGCATAAAGCAGAAACATTGGATCAAGATGAATTAGGTATTTTAATTTTCTTTTGAATAATGTACTTACATAGCCTATTTTGAATTATAAAATATTAACTCTCATTTGATAATCTCGAATGTGCTGCCATCTAGTGTATAAAATGAATAAACATCAACCAGTTGCCTAACTACTAGTTTTAGTTTAATAACACGTTACATTTACATGTTATACTGAGATTGTTGTTGAATTATTTGTTACTGCTATACAGGTGTAAAATCAGTCATACAGCAACGTAGCAATCTTGTAAACGTTTCCAAAACTCTTACAGTGATTACATTTGTGAAATATCCTCCAATTAGCTGCTTATTTTCGCCCTAATGAAAAAAACAAACATTATATTTCATTATATTTTTTGTAACAGCACGACATAAAAAAACGTTACATGTATATTTGGCATATGACAAACAACGCGCAAAAAATAGAAATATTACTATTTTTTATTACAATATTGCTAGTGTCGCTCACTAGATGGAGCGACCATTTCAAACGTTCCAATTGTTCAACTGTTTCAAATGTTCCAAATGATTGAGGACCAGGGGATATAAAGCGCAATACAATAAAAGTTATTTTATTATATCAATGCTTCATAGTGTCA
Organism: Limulus polyphemus; assembly: GCF_000517525.1. Lineage (NCBI taxonomy): Eukaryota > Metazoa > Arthropoda > Merostomata > Xiphosura > Limulidae > Limulus > Limulus polyphemus. The sequence continues at coordinate 16,543 of NW_013674813.1, forward strand.
AAGCTACTGATAATTATTTTAAACCATATTTTAGTAACAAATTGAATCCCAGGTTTTTATCCGAAGTTAGTACTTATTGCTATCGATAAGTCCAGATGTAAGCTAACTTTTACTTTCAGATAGGCTTAGCGTGGCCTAATGGTTAGCTTACTGAACTATGAATATGAGAGTCCACGGTTCGAGTAGGGTAGCCCTAGAATACACACAGTTGGTGCTGTTGACTAGCTGACTTTTTTTTATTCTATCATTCCAAGTTATCGTGCAGATAGTTCTTGTGTAGCTTTGTTGACTAGCTGACTTTTCTTTAGTCTATCAGTTCCAAGTTATCAACGGCTAGCGCATATAGTCCTTGTGTAGCTTTGTTGACTAGCTGACTTTTCTTTAGTCTATCAGTTCCAAGTTATCAACGGCTAGCGCAGATAGTCCTTGTGTAGTATTGTTGACTAGCTGACTTTTCTTTAGTCTATCTGTTCCAAGTTATCGCGCAGATAGTCCTTGTGTAGCTTTGAACGAAACAAACAAGTTTCAACTCGCTAGAGAGTGCAGTTAGTTTACCAACAATAATTTGTCAAAAATCACGTAAAACGCGAAGTTAATCACACAAATTAGGCCTAAAACAGTAGCAGTTTGTAATAATACGAAATCTTTCTTAATTCACGGATTGAAAGTGTCTGGAAACCAGAGTGAATTATATATATATAAGTAGTGTATTTTTAGCAATGAACACCTGCAGTATTTCTTACAACTGTCTATCGTGTTTTTTATATCAACCTTGTAAGGCACTACTGAGCAGCAGCGAATAAACCTTGCGTGCTATAACTCACAAATTTCCCTGCAGGTGAGTGAACGACGTCTGGGTAAAATTGTCTGCTGAGCTGAATGATGAATTAATCTACTGAGTCGGCTGTGAGCCAGTAATTCGTCAAACCAAATTTATTTGGTATACACGGAAGAAGGTCGTATATAAAAATACACTGTATGTGAGAAATATCTCAGATTTATTTCCAAAACACTAACATATTACGTGTTAAAGGATATACGGAAGATCCTGTATTTGTGAAGGACATTGAAACTAGATAAAATACCAGCTCTGTTGACATACAAGTACAAAAGTGTGTATATATATTTATATATTCAGAAAAAAAAATTGGAGGTTGTAATCAATGATACGAAACTAGATATTACCTGCGGTACGATTTCATCAAAACAGATGAAAAAATAAATAAAATTATTCAGAGTTTATCGAATATGCTTTCCTTTTTAAATTAAGATTATATTCTAATTTTACTTTCTCTCATTATTATGCAGTATATTGTTGCGTCAGCGAGTCACATGACCACTGTGACGCCACGGTTCTAGAACTATCTTGTTTCTTCATGAATGCTCTAGTGTTTGCTAGATGGGGTAGGCGGGTATATATAAGAGGGGACAACGTGACGCGGGAATGTAATCTGTGCGTAGATAGTGTGTACTTGATCTGCAGTCAGAAGTATTATTGACGTTCGTTGATATAGCGTTTGTTTTAGCGCGATTGTTGAAGTTGAGTGTTTCGGTAAAGTTATATTCGGAAATAATAAACCAGTTTATTAAGTAAAGACTTGTGTCGTTAAAATTTCGTCGGAACAAAGTTACGAAAAAAATCAATTAACAAACGGAGACGTAACAATATTTATTATATAATTTCATACCTCTTTCTTACACTATTGTCTTTTCTGTAGTTTTAGTAACAGTTTCACAATTCTTACTGACTTTACACAACCAGTTACTTCTGCCCTCTTGTGCCGGTTGAAGAAATTAATAACGGAGAGGGAAAAAATATAATAAATAGCTTGATATTCCAGTGTTTTATTATATTTATATTTGTTTATTTATTTATTTAGATTTGCTTAAAAAAGTATTGTATAGTGCTGCCATCTGTTGTTAACTATGTTATTTATTCTGGAAACTTTTACTTTGTATTCTTGCTTGAGAAAAAAAAACAGTTTTGACAGTTGTTGTTTGTAGCTAAGCACAAAGCTACATAATATGCTATCTATGTTGTGCTCACCACGGGTATCGAAACCCGGTTTTTTGAGTTACAAGTCTTCAGGCTTACCGCTGTACCATTGGGAAGGAGCTATTTTTTGGTAGACTACTTTACTGTAGTTTATGTGCGTTATGATTTTAACTGTTATTGGCATCATTAAATGTTTTTTTAATTAATATTTTAATTTAAATCATCACTATCTCATATAGACCTTTACTAATTCATGAAAGTGAATACATACTAATTATGAAATTTTCAAACATCGTGGTACAACACCTGGTAAGGTAGGTAACACGTAAGAAAGACACGTGTACAGCTAGGACTAGTTTTTTACTTCTATATGCAATTTAAGTATTTTGGAAACTAAAAATGTTCGTTTTTCTAATATAAAGTGGATTTTATAACAGTCTATCTTAACTTGGCTTTTGCAACCAATAGCGTGGCTATCTTCTCACCCCCTCCCAGCCCAGATCCTGGATATGTTTGAAGGGGGTGTAAAAACAATTATATTACAAAAATAATTAGGATAAATAAAAACCAGTTAATAATACAATTGTTTTTTTTCATCTTAAAATCAAAATCTAGAATAAATTCCTAATCAATTTTGATTTCGTGACCAGATCTTTCAATATTTGTTAGTCCTAGCTGTACGCGTGTCTTTCTTACGTGTTACCTACCTAATGTCATTTTCCAGCGAGCTTAAATGATCAAGACATGTTTATTTCGCAATATAAAACAGAAATTGACATGCCTATTAAAATTGAATTTTATCCTAGTATAAGACGTTACCAGGGTAACAATAAAGCTTAGTGTTCAAATAAAATACACTGTGAGGTAAAAAATAGAAACTTTTTATTTATCGCAATATCAGGCGTTACTATGGTGACAGTAAAACTTAATTATATCCCAGTAAACAACGCTATTAATAATACGATACCTAATAGTGTTATCTAATAATGAAGGTTACTAGGAGACTAACAATATTACATGACGTTAATTGTTGGAAACAAACCAAACATTATGTAAAACGATAGAATTTCCTCTAATACATGAAATAAGTCTTATAGCTGGCTGTTCTACAGGGCTGGGTGATGTGTGCCCAAGGGGCCCCAAGATCGACATTGCAATTATAGCTGGCTGTTCTACAGGGCTGGGTGATGTGTGCCCAAGGGGCGCCAAGATCGACATTGCAATGATAGCTGGCTGTTCTACAGGGCTGGGTGATGTGTGCCCAAGGGGCGCTAAGATCGACATTGCAATTATAGCTGGCTGTTCTACAGGGCTGGGTGATCGACATTGCAATTAGCAGATCTTGTCTGTTTTATATGGGCAGGGGCACCGAATACAAAGTTCGCACAGGTCACAATTTTGCCTAAGGCCAGCTCTGCTGTTCTAGACTGTCTAGGTCAGATAATAAGTTATGTTTTAACATATTAAACAACTAGTATAAAAGACCGTCAAAAAAAAATGACGGGAAGCATTGTTAAATGATTAACGAAAATTATAGAATTTAACTAAAACAAATTTGTCTGTATCTCCAACATACACCTACTCTTCACTAATTTCATCAGTCTCGAAGTAATTTTTTAATCAACACAATTTTAGTAAACACCACGCAGAAAAATGAAATATTATCGTGATCAAAAGTACGTGTGCACTCTGAAAGCGACTTAAATAATACTCTTGAGCCTTCTCACTGTATTCTAGGTCAGGGTGTAGAAAACATAGTGCGGACATTCCGACATTTCGACTGTACAAAGGATAAAAGATATTTGGTAGTAATAAACGTTTATTTTTCTTTATGTTTTAAGGTCAAGTAGATAATATATGTGTTAAAATACCAAAATAATATTTGTTAATGAACATTTATTCCCCCACTTAGAACTTTTTTAAACACTGATTCTATAACGTTAGTAATAGTAGGCCTATCTGTAGTCTAATTTAAGCATTAGGCCTAATACATAAACGTAACGTAAAGCTTAGCTGAAACACTACACGGTAAATTTTATTTTGCTTTTTTGCTAGAACGCAGTGTCATAAACTTCTGAATTAAACTATTTTGCTGTTATATCACCGAAGTTATCAAAAAATAAAGAATAAAAACAAACCTTTCTAACAAATCAACATGAATATGTTTACGAATTTAACATAAACACCATAGTTGGCCTAAGAAAAAATCAGGTAATAGTTTTTGTTGCTAAGCGACGATGCATATTGTTAAGCATTACCAAAAAAAGGAGCATAAAAGCGTTCACGACAGAGTGACAAAGGGAATAGGCCTTTTATAGTTAGTGATTCTTATGTTAATGTTAGCAGAGAACTAATAAGAATAATGCGTTACTAGAAAGACAACAAAATTTAACTGTCATATTAAGCAGCTTTCATATGGTTACGGTTTTGTTTTCCGTTTTGGTAATTAAAGCTTTGATGTCTAATAAAATTGAGCGATTCAAGAGATAGACTTTTGTATTTCTGGGATTACCGAGTCTCTATTAACTTACAAAATGAAGATTGTAGAAAATTCTATCAACTGAGACTGAAGAAGACCCACATTAGGCTATCTGCTAATTTTAGCGTTGTAAGTCAGTAAACAGGGGACAAGGTTCATTGAAAGTGCGATATTAATTCGATAATGTATACATAAACACTTTGACAATAACGAATCGTAATTAATTCATGGGTTAATTAATCATATTTAATTCATGGGTTAATCTTTAATTTGAAAAGGATAATGAGAATTGTACCGTCAGCTATAACGTGTTCATGGGTCTCAGCGAATTATAAAAATTTCTAAAGACGATTAACATGTTAAGTTATTAACATTTTAAAGGACAGCGCACGCATTAATTTTACAATATATGTATGTATACCGCCATTATCATTATTTTTTTTAATGTGTTGTTTTAAATTAAAGCTACCGTGTTTTCAAAATTACTGTAATCTCGAGAAGTCAGTTTTCCCTCATGATTTTTCACGCATTGTAATAAACCTGAAACGTGAATCTTTCGTGACCGTGCGTGACGCGTGTTACAGCAGAGACGGCTTCATTATCACCCTGAAAAACTGAAGCATATGGTCGCTGTGGTGAATGTAACAGTTAGACGGTCATAGCTGGTATATATATATAGATTCTTTATCGCGCAGCCTCGCTTTTAAAGACCAACAAAAGAAAGATTTAAAATCAAAATTAAATTGCTGTGATCCAATCAAATACAGTTTAATAAAAGTGCCAAAAGGCACTACGAAACAGTTAAGACGAGAAAAATATAGCTATATCTTCCGAGGAGCACAAGCTTGTCAAAAAGTTTAGCTTTGGGTTCTGACAACGGAAAAACAAAACGTGAATATTTGTAGCTTTGTTTTATTGGTTTCATTTCTTCTGTGTTTATATATATATTTTATCTCGTGTCCAAAAATTCTCTGGTGGATCAGCGGTTAAGTTTACAATGCGAAAACCCAACGTTCGATTCTCCGCGAAAACATAGCGATGTTAAATCATTGTATAGATTTATGGTGCCCCCCCCCCCAGTAGCACAGCGGTATGTCTGCGGATTTACAAGGCTAGAAACCGGGTTTCGATACCCGTGGTGAGCAGAGCACAGATAGCCCTTGTGCGTAATTAAAAACAAACAAACAAGCTTTATGGTAAAAACAAAAATTCCAAAACACAGTGTTGGTGTCAGTCTTACGAAGCCATGTTGGAAAAAAAATCAATTTTAAAAGTTTATGGAAAAGGTGAAATGTATTAATTCTAAGAAACGAAATTCTTGGCCGTTCAGAACCAGACGTATCAAATAAGGAAGAAAGGTTTGTTTATAGTTAAGCACAAAGCTACACAATGGGCTATATGTGCTCTGTCCACCATGTGTGTCGAAACCCGGTTTCTAGCGTTGTAAGTCCGCAGACATACCGCTGTTCCACTGGGGGCTTCATGTTTGCTTGTTTGTTTGTAATTAAGCACAAAGCTACACAATGGGCTCTATGTGCTCTGCCCACCACGGCTATCGAAACCCGGTTTATAGCGTTGTAAGTCCGCAGACATACCGCTGTGCCACTGGGGCTTCATGTTTGTTTGTAATTAAGCACAAAGCTACACAATGGGCTATATGTGCTCTGTCCACCATGTGTATCGAAACCCGGTTTCTAGCGT
>NW_013674813.1:23546-25373 GCF_000517525.1 Limulus polyphemus
GTTTATAGCGTTGTAAGTCCGCAGACATACCGCTGTGCCACGTGGGGGCTTCATGTTTGCTTGTTTGTTTGTAATTAAGCACAAAGCTACACAATGGGCTATATGTGCTCTGCCCACCACGGGTATCGAAACCCGGTTTATAGCGTTGTAAGTCCGCAGACATACCGCTGTGCCACTGGGGCTTCATGTTTGTTTGTAATTAAGCACAAAGCTACACAATGGACTACATGTGCTATGTCCACCACGGGTATCGAAACCCGGTTTCTAGCGTAGTAGGTCCGCAGACATACCGCTGTTTCACTGGTGGGGGGGCAAGGAAGAAATGAAAAAACGATATTTTTACAAAAAGCTTCACGTAAATCTTCAGCATCGTTTCCAAAAATTAAAAATGAAAAATGTGATAATTTTTATTTCAAATTCTATTCTCCAAGGGCTCACAATTGATTTCTAGATAAAATAATTTTTATTTTAGATGTGTTTGCTTCTTTGTTTCGGGACTTTCACCTAAAGTTACACAAGGGTCACGTGTGTAAATTCGTCTCATATTTTCACCTGATAAACCAATAAACAGCACCCATCGCTAGTTAAGGGGCTACAATAATTTGATCTGTCTATTTTCAAGTCATTTATTAGGCCCGGCATGGCCAGGTGGTTTCGATTCATTGTGGCCTGACATAAAGCTGACCAACCACCAATTCTTGGACTACTGTTTTAACAACGATTAGTGGGATTGACTGTCACATTATAACGCTCCTACGGCTGAAAGGGCGAGCATGTTTGGTGGTTAGAGCACTCGACTCGCAATCTGTGGGTCGCCGGTTCGAATCCCTGTCACACCAAACATGATCGCCCTTTCAGTCTTGGGGACGTTATAATGTGACGGTCAATCTCACTATTCGTTGGTAAAAGAATAGCGGTAGGTGGTGATAACTAGCTGTCTTCTCTAGCGTGTAGCTTTGCGCGAGATTACAAACAATCATTTGAACTATCTGCTGCGTCCACCACGGGGAACGAACCTCGGATTTTAGCGTTGTAAGTCCGTAACCAGGGGACTTTTCAAGTCATATGACGCTGTCATTTCATATCTATGAAACAAAATATTTTTACCGATATGTTCTTAGGTTTCATATCATCAATCATAATTAATACTTCAACCCATGTTTCAGCGTTTCAGTCTCTTCCAGTATCACTAGGGGGCGTCCACAACGAGAATGTAGAAGAACTTAGTGAATTACACGAAATTGTCTAGTACAAATATCTGGCTGTCCAACCAGCGCTTCGCCAGCTCGTGCAGCATGCGATATCGTAATATATCTGGCGATAATCTTGTTCTTATCGATGGAATTCGGTGTAAACAATTATAACATTTTTGACGTCTCTCTTCACACAGTGGGCAGAGGGGGGGGGGACTGTCTCTCTAAAAGTTATTGTTTCACAAAATGATTAATTTATTTCTATAAAAAACGAACAATAGATACGCGGAATTCAATGCCTTGTATCAGTTTCCGCTTTTCTCTCTTCTATTTTTGACAATCATTTCATGTTTCGGTTCGATAAAAACACAACACGGAAACCTGATAATTCTCTATAACTCAGAATCAAAACGAAAATATAGTTATGTTACGTCTCCGTTTGTTAATTAATTTTCCGTAACTTCGTTCCGACGAAACTTTAGCGACACAAGTCCTTACTTAATAAAACTGGTCTATTCTTTTTGAATATAACTTTACCGATACACTTATTTCAACATTCGCAGTAAAACAAACGCTATAACGAACGTTAACTTCAACAATACTTTCTCACTGCAGATCAATTACTCACTACCTA
>NW_013674813.1:25405-26853 GCF_000517525.1 Limulus polyphemus
CACACACATTATTCCGTCACGTTGTCACCGTCATATATATATACCAGACTACCCTATATCTAGTAATCTCCCGACTATTCCCGAAGGTTCGAGAGGTGGCGTGACACTAGTCACGTGACCTCGCTTACGCAACAGTTAGTAGAAGTTAGGCAACCGTTGTCGATTGGGAGAGGGGGGTCCTCTTTTTTTATAAATATAACTAGCTGTGTTATTAAAATACAACTTATGGTAAACAGAATGTGTTTATTATTGAATATCAGAGTTTTGATATTTGTCATTTACTGAATATCGACAGTGGAAAACTGAAGCTTTTTTTTTTTTGCTCGCTGATCTGTCGACGTCACCAAATGGTCATGAATTTAAAATTTAATCTGCGAAACGTCGTCCAACATCGATTGAAAGAAGACTGGACTAGATATTCCTGTTAATTACAGATAGAAACGTCACTACGCTGTACACAATGAAAAGCAGTTGAACGTTACACCCACATGTTCCCAAGAGTCACGCTCGTGGAAACGTAATCGCTCGAGCTCGCAAAGTATTGAAGGGAGAAGTTTCATAAATATGTCACACAGAATTTTATGTTGCACGAGCTAGGCCCCACGGTCAAAGGCAGAGATTGGAGGGGATGGGGAGGTACGTCACGAGGGGGATGGGAAGGTACGTCACTGTGGGAGGCCTTCTTTTCATCCGTCACTTAAGTGAAACCATGAGCACTTGGAACAAGCTTTGAAAAAAAAATTAAGAAGAAAAATAAAATATTAATAGCAAAATACTGTTACCATATTTGTTCTATACTGACCAACTCATGCATACATCTTTAATGGTTAAAGTCCATCACAGAACATGCGCCCCCTTTCAGCCCGGGGCGTTATAATATGACGGTTAATCCCACTATTCGTTGGTAGAAGAGTAGCCCAAACGTTGACTAGCTGCCTTTCCTCTAGTTTATCCTGCTAGATTAGGGACGGCTAGCGCAGATAGCCCTCGAGTATCATTGCGCGAAATTCATAACAAACAAATCCTGTACTTAAAGTTCAAAAGTGAAGGGATAAAACCCCTATAATCCGAACGGTTTCAAAAGATGGACCTTTCTTCTTCAACTTCAAAGGTGATATATATTTAACGGACTTATGAAAGGAAAACAAGCAAGATATTTCGCGCAAAGCTTAGTAAATTTGCGAAAAATATCTTACAATAATTTATTTACTTTGTGGCCATCCATTAGATGGCAGCACAAGCGTCATGAAAGTCATATCGTTTCAACTTTTAATGTTACCAACAGAGCTAAGTGCCAATTTGATTTTACGAATTAATTACAAACTACTAAGAACAATAAACAGTTTTTATTTGTTGGATTCATTACCCGACTGGCCTCATGGACACAAACCCTCATCACATCACTAGTCCGAAATTATTACTGTTGATATAACTGTATTGTTGTCACG
>NW_013674814.1:0-13645 GCF_000517525.1 Limulus polyphemus
ATTATATAAATATTTTGCGGGTCTCTGCTAGTTACATAATATTATATAAATATTTTGCGGGTCTCTGCTAGTTACATAATATTATATAAATATTTTTCGGGTCTCTGCTAGTTACATAATATTATATAAATATTTTGCGGGTCTCTGCTAGTTACATAATATTATATAAATGCTTTGCGGATCTCTGCTAGTTACATAATATTATATAAATATTTTTCGGGAATATTATGTAACTAGCAGAGAATATAAATGTTTTGCGGGTCTCTACTAGTTACATAATACTATATAAATGTTTGGATATAATATTATGTAACTAGCAGAGACCCGAAATATTTTGCGAATCTCTGCTAGTTACATAATATTATATAAATGTTTTGCGGGTCTCTGCTAGTTACATAATATTATATAAATGTTGTTGGAAAGAAATTTACCACACAACTTCTGTGAAATCACAGTAAATAGAATATAAAATAGTAACTTCTCACTCAAAAAATAAACACTTACATCGACAACTTGGTGGAAACTGGCTATAAAAGCTACTGCCAAGACAGGTTCTAGTGTTAGGTCCCACCAACAGGTGGCCTGGATCGCACATATACTCCACCACAGATCCCACCTTGAAATTCTTCACACTCAGTGTGGAGTTGGGTGGTCTCTCGGGGTGACCACAAGTCTGGGGTCCTGTTTAATGATAGAACTGCATCACCAAAATTTAATTTATATTTTAACATTATCTTATAGTACACTGTTTCCACAAGAAAGACTTTTTTGCACTTCCAGATATCTGTACTTAGCTTTCCATTCACCAAGTAAATATAACAATCTTCTAACTATGTATATATATATGAAATTATTAAAGTCTAATTTAACTAATTTAAAAAAATATTCGTTCATCACAAGACATATGATGTATTTCAAACAGAGTTCTAACAAGTCGTTAATAGACGTTGATCGTGTACAAATTTCAGTTATTGCTAACGAATGGTAATGACTTACTATGTTGGCAGATAAAGTTCAAGATCAGATTACAATCTACATCAGTCCAAAGCCAGCCTTTACTTCCATCAAATGCTGAGCAATTCTGGTTGGTTCCTGGTTGATTCCAGAAAGATACAGTTACGTCCCGACCTAGAATTTAAAAACATCGGGTGAGATTACCTGCAAGCGATAGTGGGCTTTTCCAAAGACGCCCAGCCCAACTACTGTTTGGCCCACAGAAGTATATCACACAAATCCGTTATACAAAGTGGGAATTTAAAAAATATATATATATTTTTGTTTCCAGACATAAAAAAATTGTTATAGCTTAAACTATTTAAAATGCCGTGATTGTTTTTGAGTTGCTATGTTTAATCAGTCCCATTGAGTTGAAAGTTTGGACATCCCTGCTCCAAGCTAAGACCTATAACAGGTATTAACAAATGATAGTAAATTCAACCAAAACAACTTCAATTGCCCTTGCAACTCACCATTAACCCACTTCCAGTTGTTGGGGTTTCGTGGGTCTCGAATGGCACCCATCCAATACTGACTTGCGGAGCGACTTCTGTGCCGACGATACAGCTCCCAACTCAAAAACCCTTGCAGTGCTGGACTTGTCTCGTCTACCAATGTTCCTCCGCGGACATCGCAGAACTCACGTGCTTGTTCAAAAGTCTTTGGTTGATTATCATAGAAAATATAACACTTTCCACCGTACGTAGAAGTGCCTCCTAGTGGCTGGTCCCTCAACGACGGACATCTCTCAATAGGGAGTGCTTTAAAGGCGAAATAACGATAAACTTTCAGTTTAATAAATAAACTTAGTATTCCGAAAATTGTTTAATCTCGAAGTCTAAGTTCAAGGGAGGTCCAGTTTAATCTACACTTTGATCAACGTGTGTTATTGGATTATACTAGTTTCGGAGAATTCCACTCCTCATCAGTAACCCTGAACACAATTTAACCAAAGAAAGATAAGCTGGACCTATATCATAGTGAAAAGTATCAAACATACTGTAACTATTGTGCGACTATATAATGTGAAGAACTAAATATAGCACATAAGACTTTTTTCTTCACCTGTCCAGTGTATAGGTTTCTCTCATAGTGACTACAAAGTACGTTCACACCGACAGTATGTTTGAAAATTTCAGGCTTCTCAAAAAATCAAATTTCAAAGCTAATTGCGCTTAAAATGTGTAAAATCTTATTATAATTTACGAAAAATATTTGCAAAAAATAATAAATAAAAACTTCACACCCGGATACTGTGAAAGAATGCTGAGTTTTCTGTGATTAGCGCCACCTGTTCAACAATTTATAAAGATTACAATCAAACCTTCGCTATTCCTACATAATGATAATAACGCAAATGTTTCTTTTCTATTGTTGTTCCCACGTATTATTTTAAACAATTATGTAATATGAAGAAGTGAGATTATCTCAGTGAAAGGACACCAAAAACAAACATCAAATTCTGACCAAATTTGTCAAATGATTACAGGAGTGTCTTTATCAAGTAATAATTATAAAAATAAACACTCTGACTTCTCGTGTGCTCCTACTAAATTTATATTTAAGGCCCAAAGGAAGGGAAAAAATATAACGTACTAATTTTAAAAAACAAACAAAAAGTTGAGTATACCAAAATTTTATATAGAACACTCATTAACATTAATCAAGTTAAGCAGTGTTATCTACAAATGTTGTAAAGATTAACAGCTTTATAAACACAAATTAAGTAATGAAGATGATTACTCCACTAGTTGCGTCATCATCAAGGGGTAGACTGTATACACTTATGTAGCTCTTCATCTTTACAACATTTATATGTATAAATCTGCATTTATTTAACATTTTTATCCCGAACATCTTTTTGTATTTACAATAATATAGCTTTCTATTAATGATTTCCTCGAACAAATGTCTCTTCCTAACTAATTATATTCCCGTTTTAAAAATCATTAATAGAAAGCTATATCACCATGGTAACGTTGTGCTTCGAACAAATGTCTCTTCCTAACTAATTATATTCCTGTTTTAACACAACGTTACCATGGTGATATAGCTAGACTTTACCTGTATCTGAGTACACAAAAATTTCGCAGATCGACAATGGCTGACCTCGTGGTTTCTCCAGATGAACACTTACAAAGGCACCTGGCACGGATGTGACACAAGGCAGGTACAGTGGTCGTCCCTCCTCTAGAAATACAAGCTTTCTTTTAACAAAGAACTGGGCCAAAACCGAATTAGCATAGCTAAAGAAACTTGGTAGCGAATATTTAACAATTGTTTCTAACAATGTAGCTTACCAATGGATCCCGTAAATCTGTTACAAATAGGATTCACACCAAGATCAGGTCGATTGTTACCGACTCGAACCACAATCGTTGCTTCTCGTCCATTTGCTGAAAAAAGAAAAAATTAACCCTCACTGTAAATGGTGTTTTCGACTCAAGCGACACCTTACGCTGCACGTAAGTTAAACGGCCAGGTCAGAGTGGCCAGAATAAGGGCAATCATTCAGCAGCGCTCTCCGCCTATGCTGTTACTCTTAAGCGAATGGCGGGGTTAAAACACCCCACATATTGCGGCTCGAGCTTTAGGTCTTCGGACCAGCAGCCCAACATTTTAACCCCCATGTCATGTCTAGCCCTCATTGTGAGAATTTTAAATAATCAACTGTCTATTAATTCAGTTATAAAAGACACCATATACGTTTCTAATAAGGGGAAATTAAAAAAAAAGACATCTAAATGCTGGTTCATAACAGATACGAGAAAGACTGTAACCAAGTAAACCATAAACAACCATGTAACTTAGCGGTTAATCCATTAGTATACAGTATTTAATACAATAAAAAATCCTTTAAGGAGATTGTTACAAACGTGTTGCAGTAATGTGGGATGGTTTCAACTTCTTAACCTGCGAAAGGACAAGATAAAATCTTGTTCTGATCTGCTCTCAATGATTGATCTCATCATTAACAGACATTGCATTGCACATAAGTAAATAGAAGTCTTCGAAAAAAATATTTGAAAAATAAGTCATTCCAAAATCAAACTGCACCGACAAAATCGTATATATAAAAATTGAATGCAAGTGTTTGTAAAAACTTACAGCAACAAGTCATTCCAAAATCAACTCGCACTAACTGAATCGTATACGTTTCCAGTAAGTTGACATACCACCAGGGTGCTCTTTCCTTCTCGGCTTTTGTCATGGTGCATGTGCGAACATTAAATAAAGGACTTGTGCTTCCATCAACAGCTTTTTCTGGTCCACCACTGCCACCTACAGAAGACTGCATTGGTGCTTTACCGGCAGCCACGTTGAGAACTGAAACATAAGGTTAGCTATTACAAAATGTCAATCTTTCAAATCTTTAAACGATGCATAATTGACGATACAAATATTAACCACAGAAAAGTAACAAAAAAATGTTTTTAACGGTTATTTTTTATACTAACTTCTTGAGGACTTAGTAGTCAAATATGTCCAAAATATTCACCTCTTCACTTCGTCAAATTCAAAAATAATAATTTTCAAACAAATAAAAAAAAATTTCAAATTACCTTTGTATTTCATTTAAACTTGATAAGTAATGCGATATCCAACTCTGATGTGTATCTGTGTGTTGACATAAAATTTTAGGACCTCAAGTGTATTGTCTCCACCTTGTTTTCTACGGCTTCTAAGCCTACTTAGACCTCAAGTTGATAGTTTGTGCTTAATTATCTTCGGTCTCATGTTGGTACTCTTCACTTAGTTATCTATGGTATCTAAGCCTACTTTTGTACATTAAGTCGATAGTCTCGGCTCTGTTATCTGTGGTCTCTAAGCCCATTTATTCACTTCAAGTTGACAGACTTCACCTTGTTATTTATGGTCTCTTAGGTTTGTTGGCATGAAATTTATCGTTCCCATGTTATTATCTAAGATATCTAAGCCTATTTATTGACCGCAAGTTGATAATCTCCACCTTATTATACAGTCTCTAAGCCTTATTATCTTTGAGCTAATAGTTTCCATCTTGTTCCCTGCATTTTCTAAGCCTATTTATTGACTTCAAGTTGATTGTCTCCACTTGTTTTCTACGGTCTTTAAACCTATTTGTTGACCTGATGTTCATGGTCTTCACTTTGCTATCTGTGGTTCTCTAAGCCTGTTTATTACACGTGTCTTGAAATCTTTAAATATATTCTTTATCAAGCAAATACATGTGTGTTTTTCTAAATACATTATGTGATAACATTCATAAAGAAGTAGCTGTCTCAACAATAAAAAACAACAGTATTATTATTTTTATACATAATTCTTAGAAATGAAGTTTTTAACCGAATAACAATGGATTTCAGTCGTTTGGAATGACGTTTAAAAATGTGTTAAAATTTCTAATCCGCGTGACAAAATATTTGAGATCGTAATGATAGATGATAATTATCTTTAGCAACAATTTGCAACTGAAAATTCGTTCTCTGACTGGTTTCTAAACATTCGTGATTATTTTCTTCCTTCAGCAGCCTATTAATGTGCGATGAAACGGATCTGATCCTAATTACTGTCGAATAAATTAAGTATACAAATAATAGTTTTGGATCTTTAGAATGTGGTATCTATTAGATGAACAAACAAAATTAGTTGTAGCATACTCATACATAAAATAACAAAACACAAGGTATGTCCTACTGGAATACACAAGATAAGATTCAATATACTCTCTCATACATAAAACAACAAAAACGAAAACTATTGAATAAAACCTATTTAAACCAGTAAAAAGTATCGTCTGCTATAATTACAACTTTTTCAGCATCGTCTTCTAAATAATGTGTGAAAAATGTGTACCTTCTGTATCGACTTTTTTTTTACGAGCGATCATTCTCAAGTATACAAGTTTCATCGGTAAACCTTATTTAAGGTTAAAACTTGTGTAGTTGAGAATGACGCACTAGTGATTGAAATGTCGTACCTGTTCTAAAAAATAATCTTCCTTACTGTAAAATCTGTAACTTTTAATAAAATAATAAAAAAGGTGTTCGTTGAATTCTATCAGCACTTGATCGGACAGTTGAGGTAAATCCAGCAGTACAGTTAACACTTCTACCAATATGACAAGAACAACTAGAAGAAACAAGCCAGAACTGTCAGCGCAGTAAGTTCATCATGCTGTTAATAATTTAGCCTTAAAGTTTTGTAATTATCATATCTTTAAATGACCATTTATAAGTTGAAAACACTATACAGGTGAATAGCATTGTTACTAGAGCTTGACAGTATTTGTACACCTTCAGTGCAGCATATTATCACTGTTTTTATTTTATTTTCTATTGTTAAAGTTCTACACAATAGCATTGAGTGGGTGGATCTCTTTCATATGCATTACACTAAATACTTCATTGTTTAATATCATCACAATATCATTAGGCTAGAACACTTGTTTTGGTAACGTCATCTCGGACAATAGCACTAGACCAGAATAACGTATTAGGCCTAACTCTAAGGAGGTTGACTTGAAAGAACGGTAGTGGAGTATGAAACCGGAACTTGAAATACAAAGTCAGTGAACAACACTAGTTTGCTAAAAAATAACACAACCCTTTCGCAAATGTCAAAAAAATTCCAGAAACAAACTTCATTTGATCTGAAATATGTCACGCATATATTTGTATCACTAGGTGTTTGTTAAGCAACTACCAAAAATAAAAACATTATTATTTGTCTCGTTAAGGTCAAACAATTAATAATTGATACAGGAGTTAGTACACTATATTAAAATAAATTTGAAGCCACGCCCTTGATGCATATAGTTAGTCGTGATGAGGACTTATGCAGTCCTTGGTGCATATAGTTAGTCGTGATGAGGAGTTCTGCAGTCCTTGATGCATGTTACTAGTTGTGATGAGGACTTATGCAGTCCTTGGTGCATATAGTTAGTCGTGATGAGGACATATGCAGTCCTTGGTGCATGTAGCTAGTCGTGATGAGGACATATGCAGTCCTTGGTGCATGTAGCTAGTTGTGATGAGGAGTTATGCAGTCCTTGGTGCATGTAGCTAGTTGTGATGAGGACTTATGCAGTCCTTGGTGTATGTTGCTAGTCGTGATGAGGACTTATGCAGTCCTTGGTGTATGATGATAGTCGTGATGAGGAGTTATGCAGTCCTTGGTGTATGTAGCTAGTCGTGATGAGGACTTATGCAGCCCGTGGTGTATGTTGCTAGTCGTAATGAGGAATTCTGCACTTTTTGACGTATGTAACTAGTTATATGGAGGACTTATGCAGTCCTTGGTGTATGCTGCTAGTCGTGATGAGGACTTATGCAGCCCTTGGTGCATGTTGCTAGTCGTGATGAGGAGTTCTGCACTTTTTGACGTATGTAACTAGCTACATGGAGGAGTTATGCACTTTTTGACGTATGTAACTAGTTACATGGACGACTTAGTCATTTCTTGGAATACTCTTCCTCAGGAAAGAAGATTAAGATCAAAATTTTAAAAAGTAAACCTAGTTTATTCTACTATCTAAAACGTTACCATCTTGAGTGGTATATGGAGCTCGTGGTAATTGGTGAGTGATGTATGTTTCTTGTTGTTTGATAAGCTACATTAACGCCATCCGTAAACAGATAACTACCAAAATTAGATATCGTATCGGGTCGCTTCGACCTGACGGAGACCTGTGTAAGCACTTCAAAATGTCGTTTTGAAACATTGGTGAGAGGACGAAATTAATTAAAATCACAGAAAAATCAACAATTTCTTAAACACTAAATCATCAGATAATTAACAAGGACCTACTCACCACAAAAGGGGATACCAGTGGGCGTCCACGTACCGTTGTTGCCGCAGGTTCGTCGCGGCTGCCCGAGCAACTCGAAGCCCTGGTCGCAGGTGTATTTAGCCGTAGTCCCCGGTGCAATCACCTCCGTGTTGAATCGGATAGTGGAGTGTGCAGGGGAGCCTGGATACCCGCAGGCGGCTGTCTCTGTCCAGGAATGCGGTAGTAGTTTAATACAGTTAAAAATTCATACGACAACAGGGTAGAAGAAGCTAAACCATTCCACAAATAAATGTATTAAATATCCTTTCCTGCTTAATACACTGTTAAAGTAATCAATCAAAATCTGACATTTTGTATTTTCAGATACTAAAAACAAATAATTTCAGAGAATCTTTCAAATGTTACTAACACAATGAAACGTTCAATTTCAAACGTTTCGGAAGCATTACTTTGTACTTTTTAATTTGTATCGTATATTCGCAACAGGTGTGGGAATTTATTAAAATATAAAACCAAATAATTTTATTGTAAACTTAAAACTTAACATCGTTACTTTCAAACCTTCTTAACAAGAAAACCAGTCGTGAAGAACAGAACTGATAACGTTTTTAAATAGGGAAACATTGCACTTAGCACTAGCATTACACGGGGGTTAAACAATATAGATTGACTAATTCCGTCTTCCCCTTCGAACCACAGAAAATAATTTCTAAAACAAGTAAATAATCTTTAGTGTTTGCTGTCAAAATCGATATTTTACAAATAACGTAATTATGTTTATAATTACGCCATTAAACAACTCACCAAATAACTGTACTTGGTTAGTCAGAAGAAGGATGATAGTTAAGAAAACACACCCCATATCCATCGTGAAGTCTGTATTTCTGTCACTACTCGTTAACTGCTTGCCTTAACCCTAAAGATAACTCAATTCTCCGAGTCTCGGCTTGGGATGAATAACCCACTCGGGAACATTTCTCTGTGATAGGTCTGTGACGTCAAACACAATTTGACCAATCACAAGTTAAGAAACAGTAGCGAACTCGTAACATTCTAACTTCACATTTTCCTGATTTCGAAGACTGTGTGGGTGTGCCTCGGAAACAATAACAGCCAATAAGCGACGAGCAAAAAGTTGAGTAACGAAATGTAATAAAAATGTTTTGGTGCTAACTACAGCGTGCGGTCTACACAGATACTATAATCATCACCGTTTTAATAATTCACTAAAACTAAATTTCTTGTAAATGATTTATATTTATCAACGTATTTTTTTCAACAAGTAATAATAATAAATTATAAGTTGTGTGTTCCAAAAGAGCACCTTAAATTTAGATTATAATTGTGCTACTTTTGATTGTTGGAATTTATTTTATTCCGATTATATTTGTCCCCAAAAACCTTGTGTAAAGATATTTTGTACTTTATTAGTTTAAAAACGTTATTTATAATAAATGGGGCCAGTTGCAAATAAGCGAAAGTTAGGAACGGTGATGATGATAGTATCTGTGTTGACTGCACGCTATAAAAGCACCAATGTTTTCCAGGTTTCAGATCTGATCGGTACCGGGCGTGACGTAGTTGTTATTGTGTGTGTTTGTGAATACGTGGATCCATGGTTCGCGTCCTGTTCCTGCACAATTGCATTACACATGTTGAAGTCGTGTGTGTGATTTATAAAAGTGACGGTGAAACCCCATTGTTAAGTTAGACTAGCCCCAAAGTTGGCGGCGGGTGCTGTTGATTACCTGCCTTCCATCTAGTCCATTGGATCAAATTATGGCCGGCTAGCGCAAACATTCGAAACAAACAAACAAAAGTTATTTAGTTTCTACCATTTCTCAAAGTAAACACTTTTACTTAAACGTTATTTTAAAACACAACGATATAACTCCAAGACTATTAGTTTGTTTTATTATGATGCAAAAGTAAAAGGCAGAGTTAGGTAATAAAATGGAGTAACAGTCATTCTCCTGCTAGACGAACTATTTTAATAATAATTTCTAATTCCATTCGAATACTCTAAAATAAATAACCATGTAACTTGCTGTTCAAAAACATTAATCGTCAAACATCTTCAAATAAAACATTTTTATAACAGTATAGATACTGAATGTCTCCAGCAAAAATATTTCAACAATAGTAGACAAAGAACGTCTGATTATAAACATTTCTATAACAGTAGACAAAGAACGTATGATCCTAAAACATTTCTATAACAGTAGACAAAGAACGTCTGATTATAAACATTTCTATAACAGTAGACAAAGAACGTCTGATTATAAACATTTCTATAACAGTAGACAAAGAACGTCTGATCCTAAAACATTTCTATAACAGTAGACAAAGAACGTCTGATTCTAAAACATTTCTATAACAGTAGACAAAGAACGTCTGATCCTAAAACATTTCTATAACAGTAGACAAAGAACGTCTGATTATAAACATTTTTATAACAGTAGACAAAGAACGTCTGATTATAAACATTTCTATAATAGTAGACAAAGAACGTCTGATTCTAAAACATTTCTATAACAGTAAACAAAGAACGTCTGATCCTAAAACATTTCTATAACAGTAGACAAAGAACGTCTGATCCTAAAACATTTCTATAACAGTAGACAAAGAACGTCTGATTCCTAAAACATTTCTATAACAGTAGACAAATAACGTCTGATTCTAAAACATTTCTATAACAGTAGACAAATAACGTCTGATTCTAAAACATTTCTATAACAGCAGACAAAGAACGTCTGATGCCAAAACATTTCTATAACAGTAGACAAAAATCAATTTTCCATATTATCTAAGATTTTTGAAAGAGATCAGTCTACCAACAAGTATTTGTAAAAGATTAATCCACTAGGAAACTTCTGAAAAAAAAACACAAGTACACTTTTGGAAAAGATAATTCTACTGACAAAATTTCAAAAAAAGAACAGTCTACTAGGAAACTTTTAAAATTATCAACCTGTGAGCAAATTCCTAAAAAAAATCAGTCTTCCAAAATATTTTGGAACAGACATATCTATTATTATCCCTTTGTAAGAAAAAATAATCAATCTATCACCAACGACCATGAAACATTTAGAATAGTACAATCTACAAGAACAATTTTGAAAAATTAAATCCACCAGTTCAATCTACCAAAAAAAAAAAAAAACTTTGAAAACAAGATCAGTCTACCACAAAAATTGTGAAAAGATTACGAGCAAATTTTTAGAAAATATCAGTCTAATATTAAACGTTTGGAATAGAACAACCTTCCAGTAAACTTCTGGATTAGATCAGTCTACCAAAACACTTTTGGGAAAAAATCAATCTATCATTAAACGTTCGGTCTGGAATAGAACAACCTTCCAGTAAAGTTCTGGATTAGATCAATCTACCAAAACACTTTTGGAAAAAATCAATCTATTATTAAACGTTTGGTTTGGAATAGAACAACCTTCCAGTAAAGTTCTGGATTAGATCAATCTACCAAAACACTTTTGGAAAAAATCAATTTATCATTAAACGTTTGGTTTGGAATAGAACAACCTTCCAGTAAAGTTCTGGATTAGATCAATCTACCAAAACATTTTTGGAAAATATCAGTCTAATATGAAACGTTTCAAAAAGGTCAACCTATGACGAATCTTCCAAAATAGATCAATCTTCTAGAAAAACTCTTATTTAAAATATATATATATATATATATCAATCTACCAACAAACCTTTGGAAAATTTCCAGGAAACTCTTGGAAAAGGTCAGTTCACTAGCAAACATTTGAAAAATATTCATCTGCCAGCAATCATTTAGAAACTCAATGGATTTACCTGTTTTACTCATTATGGTAAATATTTTTGTGTGAGAATTTTAGCAAAGTTCTATTTTCAAATGGTCCCCTTCATGCATCTGGAAAAACGTCAATTCAAGACTAGCGTGAAAAACGGACAATAATTGTTTTTATAGAAGTTAAATAGTAACATGATCACACAGACCAGTTATTGAAATATATTTTACACCATGCGTTTTAGCTTTAATGCACATTCTCAGTTCACGCACTTTTTTATTTTTCCCGGGTAAACCTTTTATAAAGACAGCAGCAAAACGTTAAATTACTTCTCATTTAAAACAATTACAGACGAAATAACAATTCTTTCAACACTAATCTGTCAGTAGAAGGGATGCCTTGGGTAGAAAGAGGTATCCATACACCTTTAAAAATTCAGCAACGTTTAAAACACAGAGAACACTTATCCATGTTAAGAACGTTCGATCATTGGTGAAACAGGTTGTAGACTCTACAGGAGAGTATTGTAGCCAATAACGTTTCAATATTATTTAGTTAGTCGGTTATCATTTACAGGAGAGCACTGCTGCAAACAATAGCTTTTCAACAATCTATTAAAGCTTTCCAAGAGATTATGAGTTAAATAGTTAAATATTAGTTAAATTATTTGTTTTAATTTTTATATAATATTAAAGCAAGAACTTTAATTAAAAAATTTGTTTCTTTTTGACCTTTCTCTGTCTTTGTTGTCTGATAATTCACCGAACTAATATAGCAATGACCTGTGTGTATTTATTGTTCTCCTTTTTTGCCGCCAGGAGCCACACAAAAAAGAAAGATCATACCCTCTAAGCGACTGTTCCTTCAGCGGAAAAATACTTGTTTTTCTGCAGGTGAATAAACGAGATCGACCTTGTCTGCACAGACTGTATACGGAAGAGGCTTAGCCTACTACAAAAACCTTAGTAGCCTCTAGGCTACTCGGATGTAGGGAGAAATTGAAAAGAAACTTTCTAAACGGCTTTTGTTTACTGTTATGAACATTATTCAGCACACGTGTGTACTTGGAAGTGATATCCAGGCAAACACTTGTTTTGTCTCATATAGCTAGATTTTCACACCTAATCTGGCTCACTTCTGATTACATGGATTAAACCATTGTTAAATATATTGTGCGTCAACTAATGTAAACTTTTTAACATTATGGAAATACACATCATTCTAAACAGCATAGCGACCTGAAGTAGTATAACTTTATGAAATAATGAGCTAAGCCACCTGAGGTATGAAACAATGAGAGCTAAGCAACATAGCTATTTGAGGTAACATAGCTGTCATATATTTAATTACAGGTGAACTGTTTAGGATTTTTCTTTCTATCAGTCTCTAAAGTTAATCAGTTTAGTTGTTGTTTTTTCAAGTTAACTAAAACAGTCCGATGTTTATTGAAGTAAACACCAGTAACGCGAGTTGGTAACAGAAGCTGAACACTTTGGTTAATACTCACGTATGTTGAATGGTTCAGTGTTCGGTTCGCGTAATTTCCATGAAAATATAATAAAGTTATTAACCATATAGGTTTAGTAGTCTTTATTTTCTTGGTCATTTAGTTGTGCGAGTCTAGGTTCCATGTTTATCCAATATTCTGTTCTTGGTTTTCTCCCAGTAGGTAGACAACTATTAAAACTCAACAGGGTGACGGTTCCGGCACTCTAAGCATGAAGACAGATGAAGACATTCACACACGAAACCTTAACACATAAACCTTGCTTTCTGAGCGATGACAAATCCATTCCCCAAATACTTTGCAATGCATAGTACTTCCCTACTCTTAATTTAATTTTTGCATAGTTTAATGAAGATTGAAAAGATTCACATGCATTCTTCTTTGAATTATATAGATATCCCCTGTATTTTACCTTCTCAGTGTAAAGGTGTAACAGTACTCACATGTTATATACCCCACCTATTTCTTCCCGTGGTTATATTGGGAACATTGAATGTGTGTACCGCTACCATAAGATAGAGGGAACATTGAATGTGTGTACCGCTACGTGGTTATATTAAAAACATAAGATAGACTTTTTAATATAAACACGTA
>NW_013674814.1:14562-23812 GCF_000517525.1 Limulus polyphemus
ACTCACATGTTATATACCCCATCTATTTCTTCCAAATATAAACACGTAGCGGTACACACATTCAATGTTCCCTCTATCTTATGGTTTTAATATAAACACGTAGCGGTACACACATTCAATGTTCCCTCTATCTTATGTTTTTAATATAAACACGTAGCGGTACACACATTCAACGATCCCTTTATCTTATGTTTTTAATATAACCACGTAGCGGTACACACATTCAATGTTCCCTCTATCTTATGTTTTTAATATAAACACGTAGCGGTACACACATTCAATGTTCCCTCTGTCTTATGTTTTTAATATAACCACGTAGCGGTACACACATTCAATGTTCCCTCTATCTTATGTTTTTAAAATAAATACGTAGCGGTACACACATTCAATGTTCCCTCTGTCTTATGTTTTTAATATAACCACGTAGCGGTACACACATTCAATGTTCCCTCTATCTTATGTTTTTAAAATAAACACGTAGCGGTACACACATTCAATATTCTCTCTATCTTATCTTTTTAAAATAAATACGTAGCGGCACACATATTCAATGTTTCCTCTATCTTATTTTTTTAATACAGACATGTAGCGGTACACACATTCAATGTTCCCTCTATCTTATGTTTTTAATACAAACATGTAGCGGTACACACATTCAACGATCCCTCTATCTCATCTTTTTAATACAAACATGTAGCGGTATACACGTTCAGTGTTGTATATCCCTTGCACTCTCTTTCCAGTATAAAGTTTAGCTGTACTCACATTAAATTTTATTATCTGAGCTATATTTTTCATGCTATAATTTAGTTGTTTGCTAGAGGGAGCTGCTAATCATGGTGATTCCTCTCGATTTAGAAAGCTAATAACAGTAGGCCTAGAATACCTAGAAAACTCATGATTATGTAACAATTTAGAAATTTCGTTAAATCTCAAGAAGAGTTCATTATAGATACGAGTAAATAGTGTGTTAAGATTCAGTGAATGCTTCAATTCCACTTTAAACAGTGAGGGTTATCATGTCTATTCAGTCACTACTCACTCCATCAGTTATCAAAAAAAACTCTGTTGAGCTCTGCATTTACCAACTAGACACAGTTAACATTGGTATCTCAATTTTTGTTGAATCTGAAAATGTTGTTTGTGATCTTAAGCCTACAACTTTTGTAAAAGTGAACCCAGCCTATAGTTTGTTAACCCAACAATAAAACAAGGTAACACACATATTCCCTTCTTATATCTTTTTAGTATAAACTTGTAAAGGTACTCACTTTTAACGTTATATATCCCATATACGTTTCCAATGTAAATGTGTAGTGGTACCCATATCTCCTGTACTTCTTCTTTTTTCAAGATATATGTGTGTATTAAAGCTCTCATTTCGTGTTAAATATATCCTTTAGGTACGGAAACTTTCTATATATTTTCTACCTCTTTAATTAAAAAACAGAGGTTTGGTTTGTTTTGAATTTCGCGCAAAACTACACGAGGGCTATCTGTGCTAACCGTCCCTAATTTAGCAGTGTAAGACTAGAGGGAAGGCAGCTAGTCATCACCACCCACCGCCGCCAACTCTTGGGCTACTCTTTTACCAACGAATAGTGGGATTGGCCATCACAAAATAATGCCCCCATGGCTAAAAGGGCGAGCATGTTTGGTGTGACCCTCAGATTACGAGTCGAGCGCCCTAACCACCTGGTCATGCCGGGCCATTTATTGTTGGTTTAATTGGCATGGGTATATAATGTATTGCTGATAAGCCATGCTGGGCCAAAAAAAAAAAAGAGGCATCGCTAGGCACTGGCACACGGGACCCATTCCCCGAATCTACAATTGAAAAATCAGAATATAAAACTATTATCGACATCATACTGAAGCACCTAAAATTCCCACGCCTATGAGCTCGAACCTCGAATCTTTTAAGCACCTAACAATGCCTCTGTTAAAAAACGTAAATACTTTTTTAATTATTCTACTTTTCGTAGTACAAACTTCAGCTTTCTCTAAGTGGTAAACAATTTAAGTGAGAGCCATAGCTTACTTACCTGATTTTCTAACAGGAATACTTAAAATAAACATTTTTCTAATCTAAAAATGTATTTCCAATAGATACCTCCACATACATGAGACTTGTAAGCCACTAGCCTCGAGCTAACTCTCCCTAAAATTCACTCGTTTAACGTGAACTGTACTGGTGCATGATGACATCATCATGCAACAAAAGCCTTCCACCAATAGGAGGGTGACATAACCTCCATACACAGTAGCTTCCCTTAAGAATAAAATAACTAAAAACAATTTTATTTTTGGACGCGAGGCAAGAATAAAGTGCACTAGAAGTCGGGAGATCGAGTGGGAATTTAAGAGGAGGTGAGTATCTATTGGAAATAAATTTTCAGATCAGGAAAATGATAACTTCCTAGATGATACCTCACCTTCATACACAGAATAGCTAGAATCACGCGTTGAATTGGTGGAAGGGCTGATGCAAATGTAAATCTAGATAAGCTTCTTTCAGAAAACACCCAAAGGGAAAGCTCACGAAATGTGACACCCGATGACAGGAGCTCCACAGGGTCACACCTGTGGGAGACCACATCTCGTCTCGACCAGGGTATACTCTTTGCCATAACTGTAAAGGGGTAGAGGTAAAAAAGCCCCAAGTGTCGCAGGGAAGAGTAGAATTAGAATATGATCACCTGAGCACTTGCACACAAACAGTTGGTGAGCCAATAAGTGTAGTGTGGTTTGAGTGTTATCAGACAATACAGGGAGAGGAGGATGCTCACCTCAACTTCTACAGGAGGAAGGCACAACAGATATTTCAGAGGTGACCTGCAATACCCTGACAGTGTCACTACCAACCTACTTCTTACCATATCATGCTTAGCTCAATCAGCGAGGAACTCTCCAAGGTTCACCACTCCAGTAGCTAGTAGGTAGCTGGTAAGTGGCAAGGGTTTTCTATGCTCCACTTGAAGAAATGGAGGGATAATTCGCATTGGGAAGACCCAGAGAAGTGCCCAGATCCCATTGGACAACTGCCAGAAAGGCAATCTACTGGAAACAGTGTAATTGGTGTTCATAAAACCCTATTTTGAAAAGCCAGCAAGCACAGGCCAAAGAAGTGAGCAGATATTTACCCGGTGCTGGCTTCTTCCATGATAGTCCATGGAATGGTACAGTCTGAAACAACCAACTGAGTAATTTTGTATGCCATTATGATACCTCTAATTGTCTTGTGGAATACCCATCTCGTCAGTGGGCACTGATAGAGCCAGGGTGAGTGGTTTGAGCACTTCCTGTTAACCCTGTCCTGATGTCAATTTTGGGAAATAAGCATATCATAGGAAGCAACACCACCCATCTGGCAGGATCCTGTTAGATGGAAAGGGAGAGAAAAAGAAAACATACTTACCTATCTCAAAGATGGTGGGTTAATTGAAGAATGGCGACGAGAGGGAGACAACATCCTGCAGTAGGTGAAACAGTAATATGATTAAGATAAAGAGTGATAAATGTGGGAAGTTTCCACATGCCCACCTAAAAAATCTCATCCTATGGCCAGCCAAAATGAGAATCAAGAGACCGAGACAGATGACAAATCAGGTGTCACGAAATATGAATGAGCCTGTGAGTTTCAACACCCAGGGAAGAATACACCAACCAGAGGAGTTGGTGGACCCATCTGGTAAGAGTGGAAGGCAAGAGATCCCTAAATGCCTTGGAGTCCCAGGGTAAAAACAGACGAAGAGAGGAACCCATAAACGGAAAATGTCGTCCCAAGTAACCTAGAACAGCCCAAACCAGAAAAAGATGATGATCCGGGTCCGAACGAACACAGAGGTGAAAGGTAGAAAGAAGGGAGGTATTAGAGAAAAACAGTTACCTTCAGATCAGTTAAAATTTTAGGAAGAAAGGGCCAGTCTGGCCAGAGGAGTAAATATATCTGATGGAAGAGAATGTTAGAAGCATTGAGAGCATAAATATCTGAATGACTGTGACCACAGGTGGGGATAAGGAAGTCTTACAAGAAAGATGGTACAAATGGCTCAAATGGGGCACATGTGAAAGTGTACAACAACACATTAAAATCCTTGTCAGGCATGGGAGTTGGGCGAGGGATCAGTGAAGGAGGAAGGATCAGAACAGAGTGGAGATGACAGGGAAAGAAAACATCCTATAGTAATGGGAAATATTAAAGGTAGTGGAGAAAGCAGCACAATATTCAACAATGATGGAGCTGACAATCCGTGGTCCGACAATAAAGTGGAATGGTGTGGCACAGTAGGACATCTGGGAGGAATGGAGAAACGGATGGAACAATGACGAAAAATCTACCACTTCTGTTATTAGACAAAGCAGATGGATGACAGTTATGGGATAAGAAAAGGTTATGCATTCAGAAAGTCCGACTCCAAAGGCAGTGGACTACATATATCTGACATGTGATATCCCACATGTGAAGATGGAGAGATTATGCCCCTGGATGTAAAAGTGATGTGTAAGGTTTAAAAAACAGATAGGGAATACTGAGTAGAGAAAGATTGAGATCTCAATGTTAATTGAAAGAGTAAAGGAAATCAGTGCTGAGCTGTCCAAAGAGGTGACACCAAGAATACCCAAAAAGGAGTGTTCCATACAAGGTGAAGACCAGATGGAGGAGCCAAAGAGGAGGATAGGCATACAGTATAAGGTGAGACCAGTCCTGGCTGAGACCTTCGAGAGCCAGAGCCAAAGGATGAACTGGGGGCCAGAAGAGAAGAATCTTGAATTTGAGAGAAGTGACACCCAAAAAAAACCTGAGTATGGATAGACTACTTCACAGGCAGAATGCAGTCTATTCAACAAATGCAATCTGCCTCCTGATTCAAAGACCCTGACACTCGAAACACCACGAGACAAATCAAATAAGAATGAATCCAGAAGAGGAAGTCTAATGCTCAAAAGTAAAGAGACTTGGAGTGGGTGGCCTCTTGACAGTTGATATAAGAAACAACCATGGAATTGTGAGAGTGGATCAAGACCAACCAATCTACTAGAAGAGAAAGGAATTAGGAACATGCCTAATGAACAACAAGAAGCTCAAATACATTGATATAGAGTAAACTCTCCACCTGTGCTCAAACACCAGAACACATTTCATTGTCCAGAGATATGCCCCAACCCAAGAAGGAAGAATCTGCGAACAGATGGAAATCTGGTCAGAGTGATAAGAGGATGCCAATTGTGATATTGGCATGGTCCATCCACAAAGACAAATCCTCGTGGGGAAGAGAGGTCCATGATCGAGAACAATGGATCTGTAGAAAGATTCCACTGGTCTTTCAAGGTCCATTGGAGAAGGCACATATGCACAGGTCACAAGGAAATGAGAGATTCCAGGGAAGCCAGAATCACCAAAACTGACAGACTCTCCCACACAGTATAAAATGAAGAAAGGCAAAGCTTGGTAATTAGACATTTCATGGCTTGCAGACAAAGAGGTGAAGATTGAACCCAACTGAGATGAGTGCTGACGAAAATGCCCAGATGTATTGAATACTGTGTTGGCATGAGAAAGGATTGGGAAAGCTTGACAAGCCATCCCAAATGAGCAGCCTCCTGCAGAAGAAGGGAGATGTGACAGAAGGACACCTCCCAAGCATGGGCAAGTAGAAGCCAATCATCCATGTAGAAATAGAATATTAGCCCCATGTGGCGAAAAACCCTCATGGTTAAATTAAAGACATAAGGGACCAAAGCTATGATGAAAGGAAGAACACCAAATTGAAAAACTCGATTCTGGTGGATGAACTGTAAAAAACATCTGGAGGACAGATCAATATGGAGACGAAAAAGGCGTCTAACATGTCGACCTTGATCATCAACAGATGAAAATCATCATCAGAAAGAAAATAAATTCTCCATTTGGAACCATGGAACAACCAGAAACTGGTTGAGAGATGAAAGGTCGATAACTGGATGCTGGTCCGTGGTCTTCTTGGGGACCACTAACAGGTAAGAGCAAAAACCCAGAGAATGGGTGTGAACCCTCTCAATTGCATGTTTGGCCAAAAGATCCAATACTGTATTCTCAAGATGTCGAAAACAGACGGGGTCAGGGGGAGGAGAAAAAGAAATGGGGAGGGGGAAGAAAAGAAAAACGGAGAGACTATGGGTGAAAACCTGAAGAATCCATCTGTCTGCAGAAAATTGAGAATCACAAATTGGTGAAATGAGACAGAAAGGCACCCACTAGTATTGGCCTGACAGCTCAGTTACTGACGAAACAAGCAACAAACCTGATGACGGGAAGTGGGAGGAAGACCTGGAAGATGGAATGTGAAGGGTACGAGTAAGCTGATCTGGTTAAGGAAGCGAATAAAAGGGCGAGGTTGAGAAACTAGAGAAGATAACGAGAATTGATACTGGGCTGCTTCAGCTCGTGTATCCAGGGTATCAAGAATACAACAAAAGGCTTCTGGGTGAAGAAAGGTCACACAGATAAGGAGGATGGAGGTGGACATTAGAGAAGAGAGCATCCCTACCTAAGAAATCCAATCAGCAGAGGAACCAAGGAAGGAGGGACAGAGCTCAAAAAGTGGTATGGGCCAAAGTAGTAAATAAAATTGAATAAATCTCTCCCGAAAATCCCTCTGAGGCATGATGATGTGCTTCAGACATAATGAAAGCAAGAAGGATGAAGCAGAGTTGTTCGAGAAAGGAAAAAGCATGAACCTTAATATAGGGTGAAGGAGGAAAGACAAAGGAATTCCAAGAATTGGTTTCATGGAGCAAATAACAAGAAAGAAAGAAAGAAACATACCCGAGATATCATATCCAGAATGGGATTGGAAGGGTGAGGACTTTCTTCAATTGATAAGGTGGTACCCAAAGCAAAGCCAGGGTAGAGAGAACAGTGTGTCAAATTCGTTTTCCTCGTGGTCATTCATAAATGGAGGTGAAGGGACGATAGCATAAGGGACAGGAGGAAAAGGCCCAGTATGCATGAAGGAACCCACAACACACTGCATGATAGCTATAACATCCTCAGAAATCAAAGAGACTCCATAAGGTGGAATGGGAAGGGTAGGGGTAGACTGATCTAGTCGAGGAAAGGAGTAGAAGGGCGAGATTAGTAGCTTTGGCACCTTCAGAGGACAAAAGTGAAAGTATAAGAAACCATTGAACAAGTGCAAATCTTGGTAGATTGAAAAATCAACATATCCGAACCAGACAAAGCTGAGAAAAGAATGAAGTTGTTTCGAATATAAGTGATTAAGGGAGCTACTGTGCATGGATGTTATATCACCCTCCTATTAGTGTAGGGCTTTTGTTGCACGGTGACGTCATCATGCAATAACACAGTTCAGGTTAAACACATGGATTTTAGATGGGAGTTAGCTCAAGGTTAGTGGCATACAAACCTCATATGCAGATGTCGAAGGATTTAGCTATTCTGTGAGCAGAGTTGAGGTATTGTGTGAGAAGGAGCATTTCATTAGTGAGCTGTTTTTGTCACTGAACCAGAAAGTCTTGGGGTAAAGTTGAACCCTAGTTTCAATGAAATATATTAACTGTTGATGACGTAACACGTTTCGGAGTTCATACATCAACTGTAATAACTATGTAAGAGCCAGGAGGTTATAGGAAGACAAGGAAACTTTAGCTTTCAAAACTCTGTTTAAAAGCAAAACTAAAAACCTTCGCACTTTCCGGTCGTTACCCAAAAGTCATAATGGAGATTACCTGTAGTAACAGCACCCAAAAGCGTTGGGGATAGCCCATCCATCAGACAAAAGGCAGATGAGAAACCAGTCAGCAGTCGTGGAAAGTTCATTAAGGGTACAGAGTTGAATGCTAACACCCACAATGTCCAATTCTTACTGTCGTTCACTGTCTGCAGCCAGTAGTGGGAATGCAGTTACCCTTAACAAAGACGTAATAAAGTTAAAAGTAGAAATAAGATAAAATTAAGCCACCCAAAAAAAATATATTTCTATTAAACAATGCTTACCATCCTCCACTCTTAGAAGTTCTAAAAAATCTTTAAAGTAGAATATATATCACCCTATTAATTCTACTACATGTAACTCTCAACCTCCACCCTTTACTGAGAATGACATATTGTTGCGTCAGCGAGGTCACGCGACTAGTGTCACGCCACTTCCTTCTCGAACCTTCGTGAATTGTCGGGAGATTACCAGATTGGGGGTAGTCTGGTATATATAGGATGGTCACAACGTGACGGGACAATGTGTAGGTAATGAGTAATTGAACTGCAGTCAGAGAGTGTGTAATTGAACTGAGCACGTGAGACGTTCGTTGTTATAGCGTTTGTTATAGTGCGACTGTTGAAATTAAGTGTATCGTAAAATTATATTCAGAAAGAATAAACCAGTTTTATTTAAGAAAAGACTTGTGTCGCTAAAGTTCCGTCGGAACGAATTTACGGAAAATTAACTAACGAACAGAAACGTAACAAATTGGTGTCAGAGAGTGGGACAAAAAAAAAATGGGAACGAGAGGCGGAAAATCAAACTACAGCTTAGCAGATTTGATGGCAGCAATACAAGAACGAGAAAATAAACAAGAAGAGAGATTACAGCAGTGGTTGGAGGAGAAAGAAAATAAACAAGAAGAGAGATTACAGCAGTTGTTGGAGGAAAAAGAAAAGAAACAAGAAGAACGAGAAAAGAAACAAGAAGAGAGATTACAACAGTTGTTCGAAGAAAAAGAAAAGAAACAAGAAGAGAAATTACAGCAGTTGTTGGAGGAAAAAGAAAAGAAACGAGAAGAGAGACTACAACAGTGGCAACTGGAACAAGAAAGGAAACAGGAAGAAAGTCAGCAGCAACTACAGGAAAGTCAACAACAGTGGCAAGAAGTACAAATGGAAAACATTAGTAAATTTAAAAGCGAATTGGATACGTTAAAGGATGATCTATTGTCTTTTACACAAGGAGGATACATTAACCATCGACTTAATCAGCCCCAGACAATGGCAAGCCCCTTCCTGACCCCGCAGCTAAACCCTAATGCAGACATCTTCAGTCCTGTTAGAAGTCACATCCCACATATGAATGTCAGTACTAGGAGTGATTCAGTAAGAAGGAAGCCACAGGAATATGATGGGAAAGCATCGTGGGAAGCATATAGAGCACAGTTTGAGCTACTGGCAGAGATGAACGGATGGACAGAGGAACAGAAAGCAGTATATCTGGCAACAAGCTTGAAAGGACAACCACTGGAAATACTTGGACAGTTG
>NW_013674815.1:0-1097 GCF_000517525.1 Limulus polyphemus
CTTTTGTTGGATTTGTGGTGCCTGTTCCTCTGCCTTCTGATGGATTTGTAATGCCTGTTCCTCTGCCTTTTGTTGGATTTGTGGTGCCTGTTCCTCTGCCTTCTGATGGATTTGTAATGCCTGTTCCTCTGCCTTCTGTTGGATTTGTGGTGCCTGTTCCTCTGCCTTCTGATGGATTTGTAATGCCTGTTCCTCTGCCTTCTGTTGGATTTGTGGTGCCTGTTTCTCTGCCTTTTGATGGATTTGTGGTGTCTGTTACACTCTAAGAATGTGAGTTTTTTCTTCTTTTAAATCCTGAAGTTGCAGAGCAGTGTATTCACAGAATCCAAAATAAATACATATCAATGTACAATTATTGTATTAGTAGTTTCTTATAACAAAGGCACTGAGTGTGAAGATTGAGGATTTAAAATCTTTGCTAACAAGTTTTAACATGAAGAATAAAATGCAAGTATCAATTAGAGCAGCAGTTTCCAAACCTTTTTTTTTTTCGTGCTGAACCATTCCAAACGTCCCAAATCTACACAGCCCTGTCTGTTCAAAAATGTATTTCAGTGAGCCCATTTTTCTGCCAAACTCCTGACGCTAGCTTTGGGATCCACTGAATTAGAATATATGTCTGGTGTGTAGATCCTGGCAAAACTTTTGCAGTGAAGGTCAAGCCATTTTCTAACCTGATTGTTAAAATATCATAATTCATAGATGTCACATATCTGAAACAGACACTTCTAGAATGAAGAATGATAACAGATGAATGTTTATAAACCTAAATTTGATTTTTGGGGGGTAAATTTGATAATAAAACAAAAAATAAATCACTATGAGCCATGGTTCTATACTTTGCTAATATCCCTGAAAGTTAGCCCTTTGTTGAAAGAAATTTTTCAGTAAATTATATTAGTATTTTTCTTTTCAAAGTACATAGTACCAACTGGAGTATCATAGAAATTTTGTGAATAAAATGTTTATTTCCAGAAAAATAAAAGATTAATTTTATTTACATTCTGACATTGCCATATCTAAAACTTGGACACTTCGAGCATAATTTAGTATCGTCAATGTCAAGAGCACACATTTACATCATGATTCTTAGTTAC
>NW_013674815.1:2097-2703 GCF_000517525.1 Limulus polyphemus
ATTCTCCTTTTATCAACCTAGTTTTGTTAAAGTGCTTGGGACCGACCTCGTAACCATATTGTGCTTGTTATAGTTTTCGTGCTATAACTTTTAAATTACTAAGTGAATGTTAATGAAATTTGGCAGTTTATCAGTAAACATTACAATGATTTCATACACAAAATATCTAATTTTTTTTATTAAGTTTCAGGTTTGTAAAGCAATGTTTCTGTCATGTCTTTTTTTTCCTTTCACATGTTGCCTATCTATCATGCAAAGTAATTTTCATCTTAACATTAAAAATACTTTTATGCATCAGAAAATTTTCAGATTTAACATGTGAAATCTTTATAATGTCCAGATAGTTATCAAATATTTTTAAGAAAAACTATGTTTTATCTGTTATTTTCAGTAATTAGTCTCTGTACGGGTTCAGTAGATTTGAACAATCTCGCAACCACCATAAAAAATTAGGAGATAAACATAAATTATGCATCTTTCATTCTAGACTGAACACAAATTATAACAAAAAACATAAATGTTTAGACAAAATAGCTTAAATCTCATAACATTATATATTTATTATTTTTATTATATTGACCTTTCACCTGTGCCTGGCTAACAATA
>NW_013674815.1:2713-7231 GCF_000517525.1 Limulus polyphemus
ATAAAATACAGTCACATTTCAATTATTATACATTATATATGTATATAGATTATTGTTATTTAGAAATAAGTTTTTCTTGAAACATAGAACAGTGAATAAAGAAGTAAAGCAAACAATTATCTCTTCTAGTTACGACCTTTGTACTCGGTTGCTGCTTGATGTAGGTTGCTAAACCTTTAAAAATTTTGCAGGTAGAGGATATGAACAATATATTTTTTTTAGGTTTTATATATACATATGAATAACTAAAAAATCATAAATTACTACATCAATACCATAGAATTCCTCTATAATTTATCAAACTTAGTAACTAAGCTGTATTTGGATCTAAAAAAATATGAAATTTTGAGCAGACTAAAGACACAACCTACTTCATTGAAATCTTGGTTTAAAAGAAAGAAATGATGCTAGGTATGTTAGAAAGGCTTAGAAAACCACTAGGGGGACATTCTGAGCTTCCAATTGGTTATTTATGTTATATATAGAAGTAAGTGTTTATAAGGGAGCATTTTCAAAAATGAAAGGAGGTGAGTGGGGTGCCACTATGTTTTATTTATTACGTGAGCAATATTTTAGCAAATAGAAAAGATAAAAAGTTCTTATTTTACATTCTAGTTTGTCAAAATCTATAATTTGAATTTCTAATTTGTATGAAACTATAGACTAAGTATTATTTTGACTTCACAAACATCTAATTTGAACCAGTGCTGCATTCAACATACCACGTGACACACAAAAATCAATGTTTATCTGTTTTTTAAATATTTACTTTTAAATTAACAAATTGAGTAATGTATAGTTCTAAAATTTGAATTATAATATACAGTTTGATACCAAACTTATTGTCATAAATTCATGAAATAGTAGTTCAATAAAAGTTTTAATGTGAGTCAACAAACGAGATGACATGACCTTTCACCTGTGACCCGTATCGAAAGGGTTAATAATATGATCACAAAAATAACTCTTCTTCGATATTACTGTTACAGGTATCGACCACCGGATGTGTTATTAGGCTCAACAGAATACACTACCTCTATTGACCTGTGGTAAGTGTTTAGATTGTATATTTTTTTGTGTTCCTATAAGTTTGAATTAGATTTGTTTAGAAAATTATTTATATTTTTCTAGTTTTTTCAAACTTTTTTTCTGCATTATTTTAACTTCCATTTAAATGACAAGCTGGTAAGAAATGTCACCACTTGATCCTGTGCCTCGCATTGAAAGTATTAAACTTTTATCAGTATTCATTCAAATGTAGGTTCTCTAAATCAAAATAATTCCTTAATTATTCATGTGCTGTAAAGGTTGAGTGCTACATTCACTTATAACAAGTAGTGGAAATTGTTAATCAATTAATCTTCATGCTCATTAATTGATTACTTACAACTAATCAATTATTCTCACAGGAGACACTTGTTTATAAGTAATAATATTGGTTTAATTTAATTTGAAGGAGTAATTTTAGAATTATTGTAACCGTATTTTACACGCACAGTTTATTTACACTCTGTCACTGTTTATATCTTAGTTTCACACGAATTAATAACTTTGACGATCTGTTATGACTGAGAATTTTCCACTTTTTTTTTCCCAAGTAATTTTTTATAAAGCATTTTTTAGTTCTAAGGATGTGACCTTTTACAGGGGAATGGGATGTATATTTTTTGAAATGGCTAGTGGACGACCCCTCTTTCCTGGGTCTACCGTGGAAGATGAACTTCACCTAATATTTCGAACTCTTGGAACACCGACAGAAAAAACATGGCCCGGACTCACTGATAATGAGGAGTTTCAGAATTTTAAGTTTCCTAAGTATGAGCCTGAGTATCTTTTGAATAGGGTACCAAGACTTGATATGGAAGGACTAGAACTTCTTACCAGATTCTTAAAGGTTAGGCTTATTAAAACCTGAACGACTGTCTATTTCTTTTCCACTAATGACCAACATTAACTATGTTCATTACTGATCTGTGTTGATAGTTTTCTTAGGTCAAAAGTTAATAATAATCATTTGCTTTTTGGCCTATAATTAATATTAATTAATGTTAATTTTGTTTTTCTATTAAGTGAGTTTAATGTCCATTGTAATAAGCCATAATTTTTAGATAGATCATTGTATCCAAGTTTTAAAAAACTTGGTACAAGTTTGTAGTTATATCGTTTGTTAAACTTTCAATTAAATAAAACATGCTTAAAGGCTTTTTCTATCTTGTTTTAACTCAATGGGTTAGAAACACTGAGAAAATTCCATGTCCATGTCAGCGTTGTGAACAATCAGAAAAAAAAATTTCATTCTTCTGAATTGTTTGTTCTTCTTATAAACATCTACTCACTCATTACAATGGAAGGATCTAGAAGATAAGCAGGCCAATCCATAAATAGATCTTGATACTCAGTTCCTTGTCATTAAAGATATAAATAAACAATATTGTTGCTCAGAAATTCTACAAATAATCTATATCTACACTGTCATCTTAAACTCTCAGGATGAAAAAAGTTGAAAGGTAACTTCATACATGATTTGTGAATTTAATTTGAGTGCTTTAAAGTTATATTTATAACATGCACTTAGCAGTTTGAAAATCATTTAAAATTGATTGGTTAATCTCAATATGCTTTAAGTTTTTTAAATAATATTTCATAAAATTTTAAAATTCATTTGGACACTTGTCAGTTTCAGTAAACATCCTATTGTAAGTTACCAATTTTCTGAATGTAATTTTTGTCCTTCTGTAATTAACATTCAACACAAAATGCTTGTTTCTAAAGATACATATTTTTGCTTTTATCAAGCCCGTGTGATGAACCATCTTAACCTAAGCCTACCTTACCCTTTGTATAGTTTGAAACTCAAAATCACCCCGTTT
Source organism: Limulus polyphemus (assembly GCF_000517525.1). Lineage (NCBI taxonomy): Eukaryota > Metazoa > Arthropoda > Merostomata > Xiphosura > Limulidae > Limulus > Limulus polyphemus. The sequence continues at coordinate 5,584 of NW_013674815.1, forward strand.
TTCATGCCCCCCACTGCAAAGCAGTGCTGGACACGTAGGTTTGTCCCTGTCCATCTTTCTCAACCTTGTGGATGGGATAACTCGAGATTGGATTTAAGGGGTTTTGATTAGATCTATACAACAGGTAATAATTACAAAGTCCTAGACCTGGTTAAACTTTAAAAGTCACTGGTACATAGAAAATATGCCTCAATTGTGAGAGCATATTTGAAGATTGGATGTTAGCATCCTGATAATGAAGCTATGTAATTTAGGCCTAACAATATATGTTCCTTTTTGTAATTTTTGTCTTACTGTAACTTCTTTTTCCAAACAGTACAACCCAAAGGTACGAGTGTCTGCTGCTGAAGCTATGCGACATTCTTATTTTGAGAGTTTGGGGCCAGGAATTCATAAACTACCTGACAGTGAGTGGATTGTTTCTAGAGTTCTTTTAGTTTGCTTTTCTTTAGAAGGTTGTCTTTCATGAATGAAGAGTTACTTTCAGTAGTTGTTGTTGTAACAACAATAAACATGTGAGATGTATCAAAGTGTTATCTCTAGAATTGTTTTAGGGTCCATTTTTTTATCTTGTCATAAAAAAAGGCATATCTCGGAGAAAACAGTATTTCAGCTTTAGTGAAATATATTTCAAATGTCATCTGGATATATGAAGTATTCCAAACATGATTTAACCGTTGTATTAAAATGTTAATATTTTTATAAGATCATAGCCATGTCAGACACAGTTTTTTTTGCTTTTATGAGATTTTTTTTCAACTTAGTGTAATTTTGTCATTTATTAATATAGTTTTATTGTACCAGTCAAATATAGATTGTCTCATAAGAGTCCTGTTTTTATATATATAAATCTTTAGTACGGAAACGTTTGTAAGAAATCTATTGTATCCATTTAATTGATTTATTGAAATTTAGGTATAAGAGAGAAATACAGAAGTGATTTAAAAGTTAGCTTAATGCATTTGTTTAAAACTTCTCTTTTCTAAATAAGTAGTTGCCAGGAATAAAGATGTGCTCTTTGAAGCACAACAAATGTGAATTTTCATGTACAACAATGAAACGAAACACTATTATTGTGAAAAATAAAATCACGAGTGGAAAAATTGTTTCATTTCCTTTTCAGCTGCTTCCATTTTCACTTTACCAGGAGTTCAACTAAACCGAGATCTTGGTAGTAGAACTGCACCATTCCTTAGTTCAGGTATGTTGGTAGTAGAACTGTACCATTCTGTAGATCAGGTATGTTGGTAGTAGAAGTGCACCATTCTATAGATCAGGTATGTTGGTAGTAGAAGTGCACCATTCTATAGATCAGGTATGTTGGTAGTAGAACTGTACCATTCTATAGATCAGGTATGTTGGTTGTTGAACTGCACCATTCTATAGATCAGGTATGTTGGTAGTAGAAGTGCACCATTCTATAGATCAGGTATGTTGGTAGTAAAACTGCACCATTCTATAGATCAGGTATGTTGGTAGTAGAACTGTACCATTCCTTAGTTCAGGTATGTTGGTAGTAGAACTGTACCATTCTATAGATCAGGTATGTTGGTAGTAGAACTGCACCATTCTGTAGATCAGGTATGTTGGTAGTAGAACTGCACCATTCTGTAGATCAGGTATGTTGGTAGTAGAACTGCACCATTCC
>NW_013674815.1:8133-19243 GCF_000517525.1 Limulus polyphemus
TGTTGGTTGTTGAACTGCACCATTCTGTAGATCAGGTATGTTGGTAGTAGAACTGTACCATTCTATAGATCAGGTATGTTGGTTGTTGAACTGCACCATTCTGTAGATCAGGTATGTTGGTAGTAGAACTGTACCATTCTATAGATCAGGTATGTTGGTTGTTGAACTGCACCATTCTGTAGATCAGGTATGTTGGTAGTAGAACTGTACCATTCCTTAGTTCAAGTATGTTTCTAAGGTAATAGCATTTTATTTATTTAAAATAATATTCATGCAGTTATTCTCTTAAATAATACTATTCCATATAGTAAAGATAATATTGGTGTTGTTAGTCTGTCATTTCAGAACATTCTATAAAATAAAGATAGTATATATGTTTTATTTCAATATTTATTATGAATTAAACATCTTTAGTTTTACCCAAGTAATACTTCTTTTCTTACCGTGCTATCCATAGTTTAACAACTTCTTAAAACTACCATTTTCGACTCAAAACTCTATGTAAACCTATTTATCACTCAAATTATTTTAATTTAATTGAGCCATTCTCATGCGTTTTACCAGGTCGTAGCCGCAGGCAGAGTATGTTGCTGTGATGATAGAGAAATAACTAGCAAGAAAATGTCACCAAAGATAAGGTCTAAAGGCAGCTATGAAGGACAAGCTTTACGATACATATCTACGTACTCTTCAGTTAAATTTGTTCTATCTAACTGATGGTTTAGTAAGAACTGAGAATGAAGCAGTATAATTATAAGAATGTGGCAGATATGTAGTTCTGAGTTTCATCCAATAGCTTTACATTTTGTCCCTTACTAATAAAATCCTTGAGAAGTACTGATTTTAGAAGTAATATTAGGATTGTTTTCGTATAGTATTATGCTAAAAGAGCTTGGCACTCAGTGGTAGGTTGTATACATTTACTCCTTTTTCAAATACAGTATTTATAATATCTTATTTGAGGATTTTTTCAAAATTACACGTTGTTTTGATTAACCTTAAAGTTTTCATCCTCATTAGCTGATGTGCTAATTAGTCCCAGATTTAAATCAATTTGAGCAGAGAGAAGAACTTTCATTGTTTACGTGTTAAAAATGTCACCAAATCCATATGTTATAAAATATAAACATACTGAATAAAAGTTAACTGTATAACATTAAACAAGATTTTTGTATAAAAACAAGAATCTTTCTAAAATTGTATTCCCTCTTTCAGATTACTTTGTTGACTAGAAAAAAAAAACTTCATTCTGTGAAGTATCTGATGTTTGTTACCATAAGATGTAGAACAGTTCTGTAAGAATTTTATTAAATGTGATAGAGTAGTTAGGTATGATAACAGAATGAATAAATCTACAAGTAATGATCTACAAAATGTCTGAAGAGTTATTGAGTCCTATTTATCGATTTACAGTATTAACGCAACCTCTAGTACAAATCTACATCCAAAACCCCCTGTTATAAGTCGGTATCTAAAACCTCTGTACTTATCCAGTCTTATTTATCCATTTAGAACTGGCGTGTTTTTTTTTTTACTTCTCCAAATCTAAAATTTACTAAGGATTGGTTTATACTTTTATAAAAAGTAATCATTTGATTAATGAGTATAAGTAATATCCTTAAAACTGTCTGTGATATATGCTTTAACAATGTTTTCTCTGTTTGTTTGAGTCAGTGGTTTACTATGTTACGTTTTCCAGTCATCTTTCTTATTATCCACCTACATTTAACTTGAAAATATAAGTACGATACTGAAGTGTTAAAAATGGATGATTTTCTTTTCCTGAACTGTGGAAAAAAATGTGTTGACAATATAAATCATGAAGGTTTTGTCAAATGAAATTAATAGTGTTTTGTTTGAAATGTTTTTGTGTTGTTGAGACTTTTGAATGCTATATTAATGTGGGAAAAACAGTTTTAATATTGATTTAATGTTATTTAGTGACAAGAATATGGCAGTTTTTTTTTTGATAACTTTGGTTTTCTTCATATCCGAGACACAAATTAAGGAAATTTAAAATTCAGTTTCTCATGTTGTTCTTTTACAGTAAATGAAATGTTTGATTGATAAAATTTGAAATAGTTTTATATAATACTTAGCAGTTATTATATGAACTACAGTTTTCCACTATGTTTCTTGTTATGCTCTGGAATCACGAGTCTCATAGTATGAAATCATGGAAAGTTTTGTTGCTTGTTGAATTCAAAGTAACTCTACACTTTACTGTTCTTTGTTTTTATATGTATAAACACCATAAGTATGGTTTAAGTTGTTTCCCCTTGTTGTGTATATGCTGCAAATTAATATTTGCTTCAGATCAAAGCAAGCTGGATACTTAAACTAAAAATCATCCTGGTCATGAGTATAGCTAATTAAATATACTTGCGTTCCTGCTTGTAAACGTTAGAATGTATTGTTTCATCAGTTAAATTCCCTCACTGTTAACTATTTTTTCGGCTGTAATCCCAATAATATTTCACAAGGTTTGTCAGCTCAGGAGATTTAGGTTAGTCCTAAATACATCGAGTAAGCTAACGATGGAAAACTATCTCTATATTAAAAGGATAATAATTTAAAAGTAATAACATTTTATATATTAAATTGTCAATCGAATACTTATAATGAAAATAGCAATAAATAAACAATTTTGTGAAAAACAGGATCTATCTTTCGTCTGCAGAACCTTCAAAAGACTAATTTCTTCTTTATGAAACACTTCTGTATTCCTGAATATTTTAAGCGTGGTTTCTGTTTACAGACCTACCTGGCTTCCGTTTATATGTTAATAACGAACGAATATGGATGCAGCTCAAAAAAATATGAGAATATAAAGAAATTTTAAAGAATTGTAAGTTAAAAAGAATTACAAGGTTTTGGCCAAATGTTTACCTCTTTTTTTTTGTTGTTGTTGTTGTTGCTTACAACAGTTTTAACTATTTGTTTGTGTTTGCAGAGCTTAATGCATAGTAGATCCCTTCTTATCTTTTATTGGTCAACTCTTGAGTTAGTAGTTAACATTTACAGATCTTTTATGTTACAGACTAACTTGTTTGATGTTCAATAGGAAAGATTTATCACTTGATAAATTTTATCAGCTCATATCTATTCAGTAAATACAATTATTTCATTTCGAAGGTACAATCTTTATTTAAGAGATGTAAGTTGAAAAAACAATTGTGTAGAAGTGTGGTGGGTTGTTCATGTTTCATATGTTATCCTGCAGAAATAAGAATACACATGTACTTGAAAAATGTTTAAAAGATAAGCCAACTTTCTTATTTTACCACCAGTCATTCTTCTTCTGAATATAATTTGGTAGGTTTGCTCTGTGATACTTGACCAGTCAGTATCAATAGCTATTTCATATTGATGTGGGGATGTATACTCTGGCCACTAATGACAATCTTTTGTTAACCACCTAAGTGAGAAATTGTATCGTTTCAATGAGGTTGATCAGAACAGTTCCTGTATTACTTAGTTTATAAGTGTAGATAGTTTGAATTTATAAGGTGTACTAGTGGTTTCTTCGAATAGCATAACTAACAGATTAATTAGGATTTTTGGTTAGTATTTCAATTGCTGTAAAAGTAACGTTTGAGCTGTTTTTCTTGAATAAGTTGTGGGTAGCACCATTTTATTTAATTGTTTTGTTGTTTTTTTCTAAAATCCTTATAAAGGTTTATTAAACGTGGTTAAAACACCGTATTTTGTGTACCAGTTTTTCAAACCGACTTTAAAATATTAAACAGCGGAATTTTCTTTTCAACGTAGCTACATTTAGCTCTGACTAAATCGAATTAATCAGTGATATGCTGTAGATTTATTTAAAAATCTTTTAAGATAATTTACAATAGAGGACAGCACGTGTAAATGACTTTTTATGTTGTTGTTTTTTAACTCGTGAATTACTAGTATGGGTCTTGTTTGTTTGTTAAAGATGTATAAACTAAGAAGTGGCGGCTAATGGGGTGCAGGTAGACATGCGGTGAAATTGAGCGTTTTCATTGTCATCATTTATACTTTCCATGTTTTGGAGTTATACAATTAATTTGTGTTTAATGCATTCCATAGCCTCACTTGCTGTATAATTGGCTCTAATATTCTGTGTTGTAGAGATGCAGTTCATCATGTATAGGTTATTTTTCGGAAGTAAACTTCATTTTGCAAATGTGAATGCGTGTACCTTGTATTTTGTTACTTATTATTATTTTGTAGTGGTGGAGAACATGTTTATTTTATATAATTTACATAAAGAGCTTAATATTCAACCATGGAACGAGCAAAAAAGATTCTGAATATTTCAATTCAAGTAATCTTGGTGAAATTTAGTTTGAGATTACCAGATAGAAATATTTTTTTTCATGTTTTTTTTTTTTTTGTTTGTTCTGCACATCTTTTTAGCAAGTAGCTATTCTTTAGTTTGGTTTATTATCTGAGTTAAAAGTATTGAAGTTAAAACTAGTTTCAATTTCAGGCATTGTTGTACATGAAAGAGTGATTTGCGAGCATTATTTTAACTAAGAGATTAGCGATATCCTCACTCAATACTTGTAAAGAATAAAACGAATTTTTGTATTACATTCAGTAGTTATAAAGTATCAATAATAATAGACAGAAGACCTAATTCTTTATAACCCTTTATTATTTCTTATTATTATAAACTGGTTATCAACAGTAGGCCTAATTCGTCACAAACCTTTATTACTTCATTCTTACTATTATAAATGGTGGTTATCGAGTATTAATAAACAGTAGGCCTAACTCGAATCAAACCTTTATCACTTCTTACTATTATAATCAGTGGTTATCGAGTATTAAACAGTAGGCCTAATCCGCTACAAACCTTTATCACTTCTTACTATTATAATCAGTGGTTATCGAATATTAAACAGTAGGCCTAATCCGCTACAAACTTTTAACATTTCTTACTATTATAATCAGTGGTTATCGAGTATTAAACAGTAGGCCTAATCCGCTACAAACCTTTATCACTTCTTACTATTATAATCAGTGGTTATCGAATATTAAACAGTAGGCCTAACTCGAATCAAACCTTTATTACTTTTTAGCGACTTTTACAGCTACTAGCGTTCCTGATGTTGATATGTTAGACACTGACAAAGAGTTTGATTGTGTTGTGAGGGTTATCTAGTATATCAGGAAGTCTATGCCATTTTAAGCCATATGCCAGCTCTTGTTGGTTTGGTTAGTATGTCTGTAACCAAGTCGTCCCAATACTAGATATAGCCTTCCCACCACAGAAAAGAGTAGAAGTTGCTGTAGACGTGTTACGTAGTGCTGTAAATATGGAACAAAATTCTAAGTGTCTTGAAATTGTATTCAACATACTCTTGAAGTTCATGTCTCTATCACATCTGACGAAAATCTTTAAAATTCCATTTCATCTGATGAACCACCACTGCAGTTATCTCACGTTGAATGTTTAATATACATTGTTGCGTCAGCGAGGTCACATGACTAGTATCACGCCACCTCCTTCTAGAAATATCCTGTTCCTTCGTGAATTGTCGGGAGATTATTAGATTAGGGGTAGTCTGGTATATATAAGACGCTCACAACGTGACGGAACAAGGTAATGAGTAATTGAATGTATGCGGACAGAATATTGTTGGCCACGTGAGACGTGAGTTATAGCGTTGTTATAGATCGACTGTTGAAATTAAGTGTATCGTAAAGTTGTATTCGGAAATAATAAACCAGTTTTATTTAAGAAAGAACTTGTGTCGCTAAAGTTTAGTCGGAAAGAATTTACGGAAAATTAACTAACGAACGGAGACGTAACAACACCTTTCACCAGCTTTGTATGCACAATCTTAGGTTTTTTCCTCGAAAGAAAATGCAGAGCGTCTAAAAGACTACAAAACTGTCCCAAGGACTACAAGGTTGTGTTCTAAGATATATTTTCAATCTTTTGATTGGGATTGTTGCGTCATCGAGATCATGTGATTCTCACGCTCTCTACTTTCTAGAATTATCCTGTAATTTGGCGAATGTTCTAGTTCTTACTAGATATAGGGTAGGCTGGTATATAAAAGAGGGGAATGTAATGTGTCTTAATAAAACTGGTTTATTCTTTCCGAATATAACTCTGCGATACACTTAATCTCAATACTCGCGCTAAAACAAACGCTATAACAACGAACGTTAACTTCAACAATACGTCTCTCTCTGACTGCAGTTCAATTACTCAATATCTACCCAAAGGACTTGTGTCGCTTAAGTTTCGTCGGAACGAAGTTACGGAAAAATCAATTAACAAACGGAGACGTAACAGGATGATAGCTAGAGGACGCATAACGTTAACATCAAGTAAGCTTGTGGGAGTTGGACTAGAGAGGTTTTAAATTTGACATCACGAAAATATAGTAAATTAGGGAAGTATCGAGAGATCAGAGTAAATTATAAATATGAGAATCGGTGAAGCACTGAGTCATTGTAAATTGAGACATCTAAATGAAAACTTTTCCGTTTATTTTGTGCGAGTTTCGAGCAGATGCCATTCGTCAGGCACCAAAGAAAGCGTTACAATGGAATTAAGCTAGAAATAATCGTTAAAAGATAAAAAATAATTACACGCGTTTAAAGTAGAGCACAGTAACAACAATACTGAAAAAACATCGTTTAACTTATTACGTAAACTTTATTGAAAAGTGGCAATAATACCAAAAAATTAGAACAACTAAAATTGGATGTAGAAATAATAAACATAAATACGTGAAATAATAAAATAATAGCCTAATACAATAAAATAATAATCTTGGGAAATAATTATGAGAAGACATGGGTAAGATGGAAGATTTAACCAAGAGTAAGAGGTAAGGTAAACACATCTAAAGGTAAGGTTTAAGGGGATGAAATTAGAGAAAGGATCGACGGAGTTTAGTAATCATTTAAAATTAAATCGTCCGTTTATTCCACAACAGGACTTGGTGTTGAATTGTAAGATAATACTATGTTCAAAGCTTTCTCTTTTTAATTTGTTGAATGGCACATTTCTCATGACTGAGACTACCATGTCAGGAGAAATTAAATGTCTAGGAACTGGGGAGTCAGTAGAACTTTCTCTGACAGACTTAAGGTGTTTATGAAAACAATCATCCAGTCTGCGGGCTGTTTCTCCAGTATATAGTTTGTGAATAAATGACGCGTTCTGACGTGGAGGTGTAATTAGGGCTAGTTATTGTGGTGCTGTATGAAACTTATGGACAAATATAACATTTTTTCTGGTACAACGATGAGTTCCGATTCCGGGGAAATTGTTGTACTGAAGCTTCGAGTAATTCAAGTTGTCTTTAAGGTTGGGATTACGCCTATAAGAAACTATGGGAGGTATAGCAAGTATTTTGGAAGTTTTGGGAACAGTCATTAATAATTTTTTGTATGATATTGGCTGCTAATCCGTTGACGGGATGGTATGTTAAAAGCAAGGGGGTTCTATCGCGTTGACTTTTGTCCTCAGGTTGGGTGGGATTTAAACTGATGTGTACGTGGTTGTGGGCTTTTTTTGATGACATCGGCCGGGTAGTTACGTTGTTGTAAAAATACTGCCATTTCAGTGTTTTCGAACAGAAGGTGTTGGTCCTCAGAACATAAGAGTCTCAGTCTTGTAAACTATCATTTATGAATGGCAGCTTTGGTTTTGAGAGAGTTGGGTGAAATGTGTATGTTGATATCCACTCGGTCCACTAGTATCGGAAATTTGGTAAGTGTATTTAAGGACTGAGTGGAATTGTTGGACAAAATCGGTGAACTTGTCTACTTACGTTTTGGTACATGTAAAAATACCTAAGATATCGTCAGAGTAGCGGATAAAGAGTCGGGAAAAATATCATCAAAGTGGCATAGAGGTGTTCAAACAAACAGATTAGTGAGGGAATGACCCGTTTTTGTACCCATGGAGATACCGGTAAGTTGTTGATAGAGTTGGTCGTTGAATTCGAAATTATTCATTGTGAGAACTAATTCTACGATTTGAAGGAGAGTTTCAATGGTGGAAAATTTAGTATATCATTTGTTTAAAAATGCTTCGGAGCTAGCATGACCTCATTGTGAGAAATACAGGGTTCGTATATCTATGGTAAAGATGTAAGTTACAGGTTTTGTAGGTCTTTAAGACAGTTTAGAACATCGATGGTATCTTTAACACAGGAGGGGAGAGAGTTAACGAGAGGACAAACTCTAGGTAATTAGATATGTGTTGAGTGGGGTAATTACAAGCTGAAACTATGGGATAGCCATGATAACCAGATTTCTGAATCTTGGACAATAAGTAGAAAATTCCTGTTCTAGGATTTATTTATTTATTATTATTTGTAATTAGGGTTTTGGCATTATATGGGAGCTTACTACATTTTACAAGTTCTTTGATAGCTTTCTGAATATGTTTGTGATATTCAGAAATTGAATATTTGTTGAGTGTCTTGTAGAAGTTGGGGTTGCTCAGTTAGGGCTTCTTGCATATAAATATCTCGTTGCCACACGACTACAGTTGCGCCCTTGTCGGCTGGTTTAATTACTAAGACCTGCGATCCTTGGGTCGGGGAGTTTTTTTGCTTTAGATTTAATACATGGATTTCACTTCGACAAAGATTAACTCACAGCTTTTACAAACTTATACAAATTTCTGACCACCTCTCCATATGAGTATGACTTAAAATCCAGGGAAGCAACGACATAGAAGAATGGCCAAGCAAACACAAGCCCTATAAAATGGCCGCTGTCATGTGTAACCTAAGTCCAAAGTCAGGATTAATGTATGACTTGGCTACATATATCCTGATCTCAAGAATATCAACTAGTTTCAAGAAACCTGAATGAGAAATTTTGAATATTTCTTAATATATAAAGATATATTAAGAAATATATAAAATATATTGTTGCGTCATCGAAATCACGTGACTGATGTGGCGCCACCTATTTTCTAGAACTATCCTGTACCTTGGCGAATGCTCTAGTATTTACTAGATATAGGGTAGTCTGGTATATAAAAGAGGGTGACAACGTGACGATAATGTAATGTGTGAGTAGATAGTGAGTAATTGAACTGCAGTCACAGGGTATTGTTGAAGTTAACGTTCGTTCGTTATAGTGTTTGTTTTAGCGCGAATATTGGAATTAAGTGTATCGTAAAGTTATATTCGGAAAGAATAAACCAGTTTTATTAAGTAAAGACTTGTGTCGTTAAAGTTTCGTCGGAACGAAGTTACGGAAAATCAATTAACAAACGGAGACGTAACAATATATTTTCAACCCCAATGCTGATAACTAATTATTGATTATTATTTTATTGTATTAGACTATTACGTTATTATTTGACGTATATATATTATTTCTAAATCCAATTTTAGTTGTTCTAATTTTTTTTTGTATTCTTGCTAATTTCAATAAAGTTTACGTAATAAATTCAACGACGTTTTTATCAGTATTTTTGCCACTGTGCTCTACATTGAACGTGTGTAATCAGAACCTTTGTATTATTTCAAATTTTAATGGATATTTCTAGCCTAATTCTATTGTAACATAGCCGTTAGTGCCTGACGAAGATTGTCTGCTCGGAACATCGCACAAAATAAACTGAAAAAGTTTTCATTTAGACGTGTGAATTTATTCTTTATCATCATTTATCCAAGTTTTTCTGCTCGTGTCTTGAGGAATAACACTCATCCATCGAGTCAGTGTGTTTTGCTTTAAACTAATGGCGAATAGAGACCGTGTTTTGAGTTAGTTAGTTAGTTTTTTTTTTGTTTTTTTTTTTCCAGTCATCCAGTGAAGATTTAGTAAATTATTTTTGGATCCGTGTTAATTATTGTATATATTTAGTTTCTTGATCGATAAGCCGTGAAACTGTACAAGCTAAATTAGTGTGGTATTTCCGTATGCCTACGAGTTATGATAGTGTATAAGTGAGGCATCTAGTAGAAACGTTAAGACTGAAACAAACGAATTTGTTATCGTTACGTGAACTGGCCATTGAATCATTTTCATCAAATAATTTAAAACAATCCAGACAACAAAAGAACATATGTTAAAACACTAGTGTTAGAAATGAGAATATTTGGGTGAAAGTAAAATAGAACATTGAGTAAACGTCAACTTTCAACATTACTTTATATACGTCGATCAGATTTTTTTTTCGGAATTAACGATACATTAAAGGAAGACCAAGAAAAAAACCTAAAGGAAATTGAAAGATGATGAAGAGGTATGAGACAGGATGAAATTAAAAGACAAGTTAAAAGAAAGAGATGTATTAGTTAAGGAAAAGTTAAAATAAAAATAATTCTTATTGAAGACCAGATTGATAAATAAAACAGTTGTAGATGTACAGAGGGATTACAACAATAAGATTGAAGAAATACAAAAATACACCAACATCTAGCAGAAAAAACGAATATGGGCCAAAAAATTTTCTTTGTTAAAATGTGGAATGTTAATATATATATATATCACACAAAGGGTAGAGTACGTGATATTAAACTATTTGAATAGATAATTTAGCATGTTACTTGACAAATACAGGAATATAAAGTCAAGGTGGAACATAATGTATCAGAATTGTATTTTGAAACTGTTTTGCGCTGTTTGGTAGTGTGATGCCACCGAAAATTGGTCGTTTTTGATAACGGCCCTTTTTATCCCAAAATATTCATACACTCGGGTCATAAAAATGGGTTCAGATCAAATTTCCAAAACGGGGGTGTCATATGTACTTAATGATATTGGAAAGAAACAAGGGCCGTCGAAAAAGTGACCCGCAACAGGTCTTACCAAAGTGTGACATCTTGTAACAAGTGAGAATCTACGAACACAAAAGTCAGTGGCAAAAACCTTAACAGTATGCAACACAATCAACAATGATAATCACCTGTAAAAGCAACACGCGTGTACACAATTTGCTTTCACGATAAATCTCCTTTAACCGTCGCATACCCCAAGCAGATGGAAAATGAAATGTGTATTCGTGCCATTCCGTACACTTAAGTCGTCAGATGCAGCGCCTATAAATTTCGGGCCCCGGCATGGCCAGTTGGTTAGGGTGCTCAACTCGCAATCTGCGGGTCGCGGGTTAGAATCCCCGTCACACCAAACA
>NW_013674815.1:20146-25698 GCF_000517525.1 Limulus polyphemus
TAATATATATATATATATATACACAGTAGTTGGGCACTCAGTAACCGGGAACGATCTTTAAACTATTAAATACCCGGCAGTCCAAAAATTTGAATATTAATAAGCTACAACAACAACGACAATAATAATGATAATTTAAAATATATCACAAATTATATATATATATATATTATATCGGAAGCTTATTAATCTTCATGATCGTGAAATTACAGACTGCCGGTTGTCTAGTATTTCGAGAATCGTTCCTCATAGCTTGTAGCAAAGACACACGCCGATCGACACTAGACAAGAATGACGATCGATATTTATTTTTCAGGTGCAAAAGTTTTATTCAGATCGTTTCATCGAGCTTGGAGACAAATTAGTCTCGCAATTACTTATTTTCTAAGTCAAGTGAGAGGTGAATGTGCTTATCAATATCCAAATTTTTTGTTGCCGGGTGTTTAGAATTTGAAAGATGGTTCCGACTGCCGGTTGTCCAGCCACTGCGAAACAAACAACAAATACTAGTGGCGCCACCAAGTAGATATAATACTAACAGTCGTCTAAAGAAAAAATAAAAAAAAGAGATCTTGTTCACATTATAAATCCTTTCATTGAAAAGTTTAAATGAAGAGTTTGAGTAGTAACACCACGAAATGAGAGATGCATTGGAATTGTTAATTAAGGAAAGTATAACGTTTTCATTTAGTCTTTATAATTTTTAGAAGACCAAGGTTTTAATTTTCATATTTTTGCACGATGGCTGATACTGATGCCCATGATGGAGTGTTTTGGGGTAGTTCTGGAGATCCTAGTTTAGCACGTGATGGACTTTCAGGAGAAGAGTTATTTGGTGTTGGCGATGGACTCACGTTCAAGTTTGTTATAAACATAGACTTTATTTTGCCTTAGACCTGCTTATAAACCCCTCAAATATTATTTTTATGTATGTTTTGTTTTAAAGTAGCTGGTTTGTCTTGAAGTTTTGAAAAGAGTGTTAATTTAATATTAATTCTAAACAGAAACTTTTCTTGTCCCTGACTCGGAGTTATTTGCATAAGTGAAATCATGTGAAATTTGAAAACTGATGTCTCAGAACAAGCAAATAACACAAGATAATACTACAGAACAAACCTTCAGCGTGATATTATCATAAATAGATTTATAAGACATTTGTCAATAAACTGAAAAATACAAACACACACATATTATAAATATGTTGGTAGCTATTTATTATTTGTTATATGAAGTAGAAAAATTAAAGGTTGCATTACTTTAATAAATATTTATATATAACATTGGTTAAGACATTAAAATTCGTATAAAAAATAGATAACTTTGGTTTAATTTTTTATTTTATAAGATATTTTGTTTTGAATGAGTAAACCATTTAAAATGGTTGTCATATTTTATTGGTATTGAAAGCAAGTTTTTTTCAGAACGTGAAGTCTTGTCATGGTACTTTTTGAATTTGAAATCCCAACACAAACTTAACTCACAGAATAAGCTGTTTCAATTCTACATTTGTTCATCGTCACTAAGTATACCAGTGATATACTATTCCATTAGCTTAAATATCATTGGTAAATCTAAGGCTACAGGTTTATTAGTATCACTTGAAAAACAGAAAACTTCATCATGTTGTCAGTACCATCTTGGATCTTCCTGTCCCACATACACACATCTGTATTTATCACCAAATTTTAATTTTATTGCTACTTTGCCTGTAACTTGTAAGTCGTTTTGAATACAGTGTTTCAGCAAAAGAAATTACTGAGTTTTTATGTAATGTAATACTTGTGATATTAAATTTTTTTCAGATTATATATCATAATGTTTTGATTTTTAGGCCTTTATAAAGAAAAATTTTTTGTTAGATATAGGAATTTTCAAGGGCTTTAGAAATATATTTAACTTGTACAATTTTGTTCTACCATGTAGTATTTACATATAAAATGACATTTCATTGTAGGGTGTATGTGTCCCTGTGGTAAACATTTTAAATACTGTTATTTCAGTGACTTTCTCATTCTTCCTGGCTATATTGACTTTACTCCTGATGATGTGGTAAGTATTAACATTTTACTTATGTTTTTGGGGAAGTTTAGAAATTTTCCTAATTAGAATATAGAGGATGAAATTGATCATAGGGCCGATGAATCTTTAATAAAATTGCATTTGTCTCAGTTTGAAGATGTGTGTAAACATAGGTTGATTGAACACAAGGTACAGAAGAAATCAAATAGTTTAATTGACTAAGTGTAGCTCCTATGGTTATAAGTAGTTGACCTTGTTCTACTGTTTTTTCAGACTTCTAACTTAACCACCAACTTAAAGAACACAAGTTAAATTTAATTGGATAAAGTACAGATACAACACTAGTTTGAAACTTTGAGATCCCAAGTTGCATTCATTGATATCTTCTGTTATTTGGAATCCTCCCAGGATTTTATATATTTTATTTGGGCTTCATTCATCCCAGTACTAAAAATTTTATGTTTTTATTTTTCCTAAAGAAAACTCAGAAATTTAGAAGGAAAAGTAACTTAATTTGGTAAATTAAATTGTTTGTTCTATAAAAGTAATTTTTTTTTAAGTAGTGTTTAATATTTTTTAAACAATACCTGTTTAATCTCTACTATTCCTTGTGTTTAATATGTTTAAACAATACCTGTTCAATCTCTACTATTCATTGTGTTTAATATTGTTTAAACAATACCTGTTTAATTTCTACTATTCCTTGTGTTTAATATTTAAAAAAAATACCTATTTAATCTCTACCATTCCTTGTGTTTAATATGTTTAAACAATACCTGTTTAATCACTACTATTCCTTGTGTTTAATATGTTTAAACAATACCTGTTCAATCTCTACTATTCTTTGTGTTTAATATGTTTAAACAATACCTGTTCAATCTCTACTATTCAATGTGTTTAATATTGTTTAAACAATACCTGTTTAATCTCTACTATTCCTTGTGTTTAATATGTTTTAAAAATACCTGTTTAATCTCTACTATTCCTTGTGTTTAATATGTTTAAACAATACCTGTTTAATCTCTACTATTCTTTGTGTTTATTATGTTTAAACAATACCTGTTTATTCTCTACTATTCATTGTGTTTTATGTTTTTCTAGTTAAGTAAATCAATCTTGTTTCAAGGCTATATTAATGTTAAGTTCTCATAAATTTTGGTAATAACTAATGAATGAAACAGCTAAAAATGGGATATAAAAGAATAATTAAAGTATGTCGATATTTCTCTAGCGTTAACTTCCCATCATCAATTTAAACACCATTGTAACATTGATGTTTTTAAAATATTATTTCAAATGTCATTTTTAACTGTTTTGTAGCTTATGTATATTAACGTTGTTGTTTAGTAACAGTTAACCTAGCCAAGTAAATAGTTCTTTCCAGTGTTAAAGTTTAAAGTTTTAATAATTGAAATGTCATGTTTTCTTAAAATAGTGTTTATAACTAAATTATCATCAAAACTGTCCATGAATACTAAATAGTGGCACCTATTGATAGTTACTTTTTGTTGGAAACTTTTGTAGGTCCTGACATCACTTCTGACAAGAAAACTAGCTCTGGCAGCCCCGTTAGTATCTTCTCCAATGGACACAGTCACAGAATCTGAAATGGCCGTGGCGATGGCTGTAGGTTGATGTTTACTAGACCTCTTTGAGTTAACGGCATCAGTTTTGAACTAATAAGTTATCTAAAAGCATGATGTATGTTTAATGTCTTATTAAAATAAGATATAATATGCTTTAATATTCACTTGTTGTTGTTTTGTTTTGGGGGGGCTTGAAAGTAGGGTGTATGTGAGTGGTTATAGGTAAAGTTACACCTTAATATCATCAATAGGCCCAACTTTTGGCTTTCATCAGGAGACTCTAGAGCAACAGATAATGGGATAGAATTAATATACTTAATATTGTATTTGGTTCTTCAACTGATGAAAAGACCACAGATTATATAATTATCTCAGAATGTTAATTCTGAGTCTTCTCTACGGACAAGTCTTGTTTTTATTAGTTATCATACTACAAATTTGTTAGTATGTTAGAACTAGCAACAGGAATTGGAGGAGCTTACAGGACATTTCTCCACCTTCTTTCAGTGATATTCAGTCTATGGCCTTGGAAAGAAAGTTCAGCATAATTTAGAAGAAACCGTGTGCTCTACACTTTTACTTACAGACATAAAATCTACATCCTCAGAGATAAATATACAAGTGGTGATGTTTAAAGACTGAGATGGTTTCAGCTATTGGTTCTAAGGCTGTGTATATATATTTAGTAAAAATTTTTGTGAAGGTTTACAAGCATATGGTAACATTTTTTTTGAAATGTTGTAGTAGACATAATTTGTGTTAATTATGCAGTAGCTATGCTTCTACAGGTAGTGAGTACATTATATAAAAAAGGTTTTGTAGCATCACCTTGTCGATAACAATCCATGTCACCATGTTTGATCACGTTCTGTCTGATGACCTTGCATTTTGACAATAGCCTTGCAGTGTAGTTTCAATTGCAAAAGGCTCTCTTATAAGGCTTTCTTGTTCAAAGCATACTCTCAACACTGCATTGTTTCCATAATCCATCTGAGGTATGAGGATGACTGTTTCTCAGTGTATGTTTAACAAGTCTGATTTTATTAACATCCATAGGAGCTGCATCCGATGACTTGACCACTATGTTTTCATATGGAATAACTTGAATAACCATTTCATTTTCCAACTGCTCGAGATACATGAAGGTTAAACAAATATATTATTGAAGTAACTTGTGTAAATGTGACTTTGTAACTTTTCCAGATGGAGGTCCTTCTTAAATTTTTTGCATACTATTGCCTTAGACTCTTTTTAAGGCTTTTACCTGTGACCTTTGTGTTGTTAGTGTCATCCATTACAAGACATTGATCTTTGTTTATCATAGTTTACCATAATGTTCCCCATGTGAGGAACCACTACTTACTTACTATAAACTTACCATAACGTTCCCCATGTGAGGAACCACTACTTACTTTAAACTTACCATAATGTTCCCCATGTGAGTAACCACTACTTACTTACTATAAACTTACCATAACGTTCCCCATGTGAGGAACCACTACTTACTTTAAACTTACCATAATGTTCCCCATGTGAGTAACCACTACTTACTTACTATAAACGTACCATAATGTTCCCCATGTGAGGAACCACTACTTACTATAAACTTACCATAACGTTCCCCATGTGAGGAACCATTACTTGCTTACTATAAACTTACCATATTGTTCCGCATGTGAGTAACCATTACTTACTTACTATAAACTTACCATAATGTTCCCCATGTGAGGAACCACTACTTACTATAAACTTACCATAACGTTCCCCATGTGAGGAACCATTACTTGCTTACTATAAACTTACCATATTGTTCCGCATGTGAGTAACCATTACTTACTTACTATAAACTTACCATAATGTTCCCCATGTGAGGAACCACTACTTACTATAAACTTACCATAACGTTCCCCATGTGAGGAACCATTACTTGCTTACTATAAACTTACC
>NW_013674816.1:0-1698 GCF_000517525.1 Limulus polyphemus
AGTAAGTTGTTTACCATACTGGTGTTCTTAACCAGTAAATTGTTTACCATACAGGTGTTCTTAACCAGTAAGTTGTTTACCATACAGGTGTTCTTAACCAGTAAATTGTTTACCATACTAGTGTTCTTAACCAGTAAGTTGTTTACCATATAGGTGTTCTTAACTAGTAAATTCTTTACCATACAGGTGTTTTAACGTATAATGTCAACCCGAATAATGTCTATCTCGTCTTCGCCTCATTGGTTAATTTGAAAAGATAAGACAGGACTTTTAACTACGCCCTCTATAATTTACATTTGAGCACATTGTATTCCATTCAAACTTATCCATGAATGAATCAACCGATATTTAACAGCTGAGATTGATTTTATTATTATTCAAATATCATTATTTATGAGAGCACTTAAGTAAAGCTACAAACGTGAGTGCAGATTATGGATAAGTAGGTCATAGTTTTCTTGTTTCTTGTTATATATATGTCGTCAGTTTAATAGTTATTGGTCGTGTTAAAACAAGACCTATAGAATATTAAATATCTTATAAATATTTTGATGTGAGTATTAAATGCTGTTCTTAAAAAGGGAGATAAATAATAACTTTATAGTTTGAAATATATTTTAATATATGTAGACGTTATTCAGTTTAGGGGCTTGAGGTTATTTTTCTACCTTACAATTAATTGAGTTTTTGTCTTTTAAACACTACTTCTTTAGTTTAATTTTTTGTTTTTATAAACTACTACAAAATAACTGTACGGATTTTGTATACTAAGTTTGAACTACTTAGAGTATGTTTATATATATATTAATTGATAATTTTGACGTTCTTATCTGACGAACAAAAGTTCTAACTTGTTCAACTTTACGAGTACAATATAAGATGTCGTTAGCTATTTCACTCGTTTCAGTTCCATTAAGACTAGCTGTTATCCAATGCAGCTCGCGACAGAAGTAGGCTAACGCCACCAGTGTTATTAAAATCTCTCCAGGAATCCGCCATTTTCTGACGTCACCGAATCTGAACTAAACGTAAACACTAAAATGATCGTTCTTAGGATGCCAGTGTCGTGTATTAAACAGTTATGTGACGTCACCGAATCTGAACTAAACGTAAACACTAAAATGATCGTTCTTAGGGTGCTAGTATTGTGTATTAAACAGGCATGTGACGTCAACGAATCTGAACTAAACACCAACACTAAAATGATCGTTCTTAGGATGCCAGTGTCGTGTATTAAACAGTTATGTGACGTCAACGAGCAACATAACCCAGTACAACACTGTACCAGACGTAACGCTTTAGGCCGTTATATTAAACACTGGGTGGGGCCGTCGTCTGTCCGTTCATTCACCCCGCCTAATACCTGAGGGGTTTGTGATGCGAGCGTGAAATGGTCGGCTTTCTTGTTTAGCAAACGTTAACAGAATCTAAGGGGCTCACCTGTAAAGTGACCTGAATGTCAAATGATATCGTAGACTGTGTCATCCAGTGATGTCTTAACTGGATCACCACCACGTGCGTATTTTATCTCTCGTGTTTACAATATAGAATTGCTAGTTATTAAAGGTGCTACACAATTACAGGTAGAATTTAACATGATATATTATTACAGGTAGAATTAAACGTGATACATAATTACAGGTAGAATTAAACATGATACATAATTACAGGTAGAATTAAACATGATACATAATTACA
>NW_013674816.1:2698-3516 GCF_000517525.1 Limulus polyphemus
AGAATTATACATGATACACAATTACAGGTAGAATTAAACATGATACATAATTACAGGTAGAATTAAACATGTTACATAATTACAGGTAGAATTATACATGATACACAATTACAGGTAGAATTAAACATGATACATAATTACAGGTAGAATTAAACATGTTACATAATTACAGGTAGAATTATACATGATACACAATTACAGGTAGAATTAATTACAAAATTACAGGTATAGTGCAAAATTTTACACAATTACAGGTAGAATTGTACAGGCTATAAAATTATAGGTTGTCATTAAACATGTTACACAATTATAAGCAATATCAAACATGTTTGAAAGCTATAGGCAGCAGTCAACATGTTACACAACTATTGGCAGTATTAAACAGTACTGTCTGATATATGTATCTATATAAATATAATAGTACTATCTGTTGTATGTATCTATATATATATAATAGTACTGTGTGTTGTATGTATCTATATAGATATAATACTACTGTCTGTTGTATGTATCTATATAAATATAATAGTACTGTATGTGGTATGTTATCTGTATAAATATAATAGTACAGTCTGTTGTATGTTATCTATATAAATATAATAGTACTGTATGTTGTATGTTATCTGTATAAATATAATAGTACAGTCTGTTGTATGTATCTATATAAATATAATACTACTGTCTGTTGTTTGTATCTATATAAATATAATAGTACTGTCTGTTGTATGTTATCCGTATAAATATAATAGTACAGTCTGTTGTATGTATCTATATAAATATAATACTACTGTCTGTTGTTGTATCTATATAAATATAAT
>NW_013674816.1:4516-4738 GCF_000517525.1 Limulus polyphemus
TGTATCTATATAAATATAATAGTACTGTATGTTGTATGTATCTATATAAATATAATAGTACTGTATGTTGTATGCTGTTGTATGTATCTATATAAATATAATAGTATTGTCTGTTGTATGTATCTATATAAATATAATAGTTCTGTCTGTTGTATGTATCTATATAAATATAACAGTACTGTCAGTTGTATGTATCTAAATATATATATAATAGTACAGTCT
>NW_013674816.1:5738-15310 GCF_000517525.1 Limulus polyphemus
TGTATGAAACAAGAAGTAACAACAAAAGGGGAATGTAAATATACTTGACTAACCATTTTGTACAACAGAATATTAAAAACTTATCAAAGTTTTTAAAAAAGGTTTGATGTCAGGTCGTAGAATAACATTATAAGTTTATTTATCGATAGTATTAAGTACAGTAAAGTTTAGTCCTATCTAAACTAAAGTAAAAAAAACGTACACAGGTTACAGTGTTAATTTATCTCTTTATCGAACTTAGGCCTAACATAAGTTAAAGTTTTATAAAGTATAGCCTATGTACAAGTGGATTTACACATTTCGTTGTCTACGATTACAGTTAGTTTATATTGTGCTAGAAATGTTATATTTAAAGAAGTACTGTTACGATAAAGATACTAATTTGGCCGGAAATGTTTTGCGGGTCTCTGTTAGTTTCAAATAAAGAGAATACGTTATCGATTCTAAAATGAACACCTATTAGTAAAGCTTTGGTTTGAACAATCGCTGTGCAATTACATACATTTATTAGACAAATAACTAATTAATTATCTTATTATCCGTTATGACTTTCCACGATATAATTAGTTGACTACCAGGGGTTTATTCTGAAAAAAGCTCGAAGGTATCTCTAGATCAGCTCATATCTTTCTTATAAATAAAGTTAATTAATTAAATACAGGAATCTAAAAATGAGCTGCTACCATTCGATCAGCAGTCTTGTTTCGAGTCTCCACCTTCAGGAGAAAAGCTACGTACAGTCACCAGATTATAGTTAGGTAATAATGAATAATACAGAAACACGTTGTGTTTAATCATACTGAGTAAGGAGATTTAAGTCCTGGCGACAATTACTGCGAAGGAACTTTAACAATCTATATAAATATAATAGTACTATCTGTTGTATGTATCTATATAAATATAATAGTACTGTCTGTTGTATGTTATCTATATAAATATAATAGTACTGTCTGTTGTATGTATCTATATAAATATGATAGTACTGTCTGTTGTATGTATCTAGACAGTACTATTATATTTATATGTTGTTTGTATCTATATAAATATAATAGTACTGTCTGTTGTATGTATCTATATAAATATAATAGTACTGTATGTTGTATGTATCTATATAAATATGTTGTATGTCCATGTAATTACTTAGCAGGGTGTTGCTGGATCTTCACCAAAACTGGTATGGAGGTTCATTAGGTCCATACGGGGGGCACATACAAATGCTCAATTTTGCGGTTTTAATGAGCGTTTTTTTCCATTAATTCGCTTCCTGTTGATGGACCTTCATCATATTTGGCATGAAGGATTGTGGGGTACATGCGGAGATACATGGAAACTTGTGGTTTCACATTTTGTGTCTTGCAGGTTTTTGTTTTTTTTTGGGGGGGGGGGCGTTTTTTACAATTACTTATAAGGGAAGCAATTTTTCGTGTCCTAAAATAACCTTTCATTAATCACGAACTTACATAACTGCAGCTAATATATAAATATATTTACAAAGATCATACATGATATGTTTGTTTTGTATTCTCATAGAGACACTGCATGTCTATAGGCACGTGGCGTTGGATGAGCAAATGACTTTAATGTTTTATAATAATAAACGTTTGATTTTGGTTTGTTTTCTTTTAATTTCGCGCAAAGCTACACGAGGGCTATCTGCGCTAGCCGTCCCTAATTTAGCAGTGTAAGACTGTAGGGAAGGCAGCTAGTCATCACCACCCACCGCCAACTCTTGTGCTACTCTTTAACCAACGAATAATGGGATTAATCGTCACTTTATGACGTCTCCACGGATGAAAGGGCGAGCATGTTTGGTCTGGTGGGAATTCGACGACCCGCAGATTGCGAGTCGAGCACCCTAACCACCTGGCCATGCCGGGCCCAATAATAAATTTATACTGAAGTGCCACTTAACTGTTTAACTAAGAAACAATATGACAAGTGTTTATGTTTTTCTCCAGGTTCCTCCGCCACCAGCGCCGCCCCCGTCTATAGAGGGGAAGTGGATGAACTGTCTGTTGCTGAAGCTGGGATTGTTGAAGTGAGGAAAGCTCTACCAACAGTAACGGTTCGTGGATTTCTCAACTTTCGAACAACCATCGACAATACGGTGATCGTATTCACACCGGCCAAGAATGACAAGACAGAACGCCCCAAACCACGCCCACCTCCGTCACTACAAACATCGTTAGCTCCCGTTATTCGCAATAATAACGAAAACACAAACATTCAAAATTTAGCCTACACCCGTAGTCCACGTTTATTTAAACCACGAGCTAATATACACCATCCAGTGAAGGTGCCTAACCACGACGAAACTCTTAACAACATTATTCCAACATCGGCTAACGTAGTTCGTGCACGAAGCCAGTCTTCGCAGTCCAGTTCCTTCCTCAAAACCCAGCCATCGACCACCACTCTTAGGGCAACCCCTGCCTCACGCCTGTACCCAACTGGTTTGGTGACCATTCTAGGGGGCACACTGGTAGGAGATGGAGTTACAACAGTCCACGAAACAAGCGTCATTGGGACTTACATTGACGGTAAATATGCCCAGATCCTCCACAGTACTTCACGCCTAATGTTTGATGCATCTAGTAAAACCAAGCAGAGAACATCTGTGGAAGACAAGAATACACCCTCGTCAACACCCGTTGTTTCACATCAAGCCACCAGGAGGCCTACGTTTCTATCAACTTCTCGTCAACGACACAGATTTCATTTTCCAAGTCGCGTGGCGACATCTATGGGTCATCATACTTCTAAAGAAACCGAATCGCTTACACGTGAGAGCTTGAAACCGACAACAGTCAACAGCATCTCCAGTAACACTGTCCTCCAGTCATCATTTAAACCTCCAGAAATTTTCCCTCGGCGGTCTAGTCGACCAACTCAATCTTTAGACAGTGTCCGCTCCAACACGATGGTAACTTTCGCCATCCGACCAAATCCATCTAGCTCTACACCATCCGAGGAAGAAAACACAGTTTTCATCAGGAGAAACTGGAGACCCTCGGCAAGGTTTCATTACACTCCCAGAAGACGAAATACAAATACGGTGTGTATTTTAGTTTTTCCTCCACCTGCATAAACCAATGAAATTGTAGGCAACATTCAACTGTTTCATGAAGGTTACTTCAATACTGAGTGCAACTGGTGTTAATGTTAGTTGTTTGTAAACTAAAACATAAGATCAATTTAAAATTTTACTAATCTACCTCTACTCTAAAGCTGTTTGCGTCGGAGAAACTTAAATAACACCAAGTGTATAGGATTAAATGGCGGTTTAATGTTTATTGTCATTATGTATATCACCTGTTTTCACTGAAATGGTAAGTTTAACCACCTGGTGTCGGTTTAATTTAATATACATCATTTCATTTTTAGGTCCGTTTGAATCGTTTCAAAGTGAAACTGACAGTGGATAATAAGAAACAGGAAATGGAAGAGTCATTTCCTGTCGAAGAAGAGGAAGAAATAAATCAAAATACGGATATTGAGGACTCGATAGTTCCTCTGGATCCCGTTAGGGTGGTGTACGAACAAAGTACCGTTACTAGTGAAGTCACTTTACACGTAGGCCGTCGAAAATCCGTGCGGACACTGACCATAACAACAACGGTTCCTCGTACTATTGAACCCTCAGAGGTTACCTCGAACGACTTACTAGAGAATACTGAAGAAGTTAGCGAGAACAATGAGCTGGAAACAAACGAGATCCTTGCCCAGCACGTGATATCGCGAACGTTCTCCACCACACATCATACTTGGCGGACTTCACTGATCCCCGTGGTCGATGGACTGTCTACAAACATACACACAATAACTGACAGCTTCGTCATCCGGAGGATTATTACTGCTTATAGGACGATGCCTCCAGACGATCTTCTGCTATCAAACAGTTCAGATATTCAACTTCCTGATGATATTGATTCGAGTCTGGAATCCACTCTTCTCCTCAAAGTGCTTCCCGTTCTGCCCTCCCCTCGGCAACGTCTCGTGCAAACCCCCGTTCCCCAAGTTTCGTCACTTCCTGTCCAAAACAATCCAGAAAATCCGTTGGAAAAACCTCTTTTCTCACTAGGTGCAACTCAAAATCCCTTGGCAGCTTTGTACTTCGGATTACAACAACTCAACCAACAAGTAACCCATCTGTCAACCATCACTAAAACGTCTTCTTACGTGACGACCGAGACTGTGTACAGTACTAAGGTGGTCAGTATATACGACGGACGAGCCACGCGATTCAGAACACTATCAGAGTCTTTATTCACCACTGAGCGAACTTTGACCTCTGTTACTACGACAGTCCAGCCAATGGTCAACACTCAGGCGCTTCAGCAACAACAACAATTACAACAACTGTTTGGAACCCAATTTCTGCCGTCTCCACCCCCACAGTACAGCACTGTTACCTCGTCTTACACCACTGTTACCACGGCGACCAGTACTAGAACTCGGGTGTACACGCTCATTTATAACGCATTTAGCACTAAATATCGTACGGTGACAAGCACCAGTTTTTACCCGGCCACGGTGACATCTTACAGCACAAAAAAAGTGCCTCTAACCCCCACGTCCCTACCAGGCAGTTTTCCCTTCTTTGGTTAAACACAAGTAATATTGATTTTTCTCAGGATTCTCTAAGTCTCGGGACAGTGATGAACAGACGGGAGAATATATTTCGTCAGAAATCGGTGGGATGGAGATTAAAAGAAAACGATACTATTTATGTGCTACAAAATGTACAGAAAAACGTTAAATTGTTAACTGTTCCAGTTACCAGAAGATACTCTGTGAGAAAATTAACAAGCTCGAGAGTAGGCCTAGGGCCTTGTTGTTTACGTAGACTGATTTTGAAAGTGAAGTCGAAAGATATCAGAAACAAAACTAGTTATTTAACCCATATTTTTAATACTGATAAGTCAACGTTTCTCTACTGATACTGAATATGATTCGTATGTAACGAAGGTTCGTTATGAAAGAAATATTAATACGACATTTAAATGTTTTGTTGTTGCTACAACAACCTGAGAAGGTTGTTTAAATTGTCGTCGTTTCTTTGTTTTTTAAAACATTGGTTTGATCGGAACTATACATTCTAACTTGAAATATATTGTATAAAATCCCACAGGTTTGTCCAAATTTAGCAAGGTTAGTAAATATACCCCAGGGTAACAACAGCCACTTATCAACAACATCAGTGAACGAAAAGCTTCTTCTGAGACGAGAAGAGGCCAGATAGGAGTCGACTGGGCAACAACATTTACATTCCTAACTGTACAGACTGACAGCTTTCAAATTAAATGTTCACTAAGAGGCTTGACTACACAGTCTGTTGGTTTCATCTGGGAAACGTCACTTAATCTAGAAAAATAGGGTTAGGTTATGTGTGCATTATTTATCTTCAACTATAAAGTTAAAATGAAACGAGCAGGAAAGACATGAAAGTAACTACTTCTCTTATCACCCGACGGTAGAAAGTTGACTATAGTTAGCTTACTATAAATATTAACTAACGCCCTGCTATACTTAGCTTACTATAAATATTAACTAATGTCCTGCAATACTTAGCTTAGCTTACTATAAATATTAACTAACGCCCTGTAATAGTTTGCTTATTATAAATATTAACTAATGTCCTGCAATACTTAGCTTAGCTTACTATAAATATTAACTAATGTCCTGGAATACTTAGCTTACTATAAATATTAACTAACGCCCTGCTATACTTAGCTTACTATAAATATTAACTAACGCCCTGCTATACTTAGCTTACTATAAATATTAACTAACGCCCTTTAATAGTTTGCTTATTATAAATATTAACTAATGTCCTGCAATACTTAGCTTAGCTTACTATAAATATTAACTAATGTCCTGGAATAGTTAGCTTACTGTAAATATTAACAAACGCCCTGCAATACTTAGCTTACTATAAGTATTAACTAACGCCCTGTAATAGTTAGCTTATTATAAATATTAACTAACACCCTGCAATAGTTAGCTTACTATAAATATTAAGTAACGCCTTGCTATACTTAGCTTACTATAAATATTAACTAACGCTATGCAATAGTTAGCTTACTATGAATATTAACTAATGACCTGCTATACTTAGCTAACTAACGCCCTGCAATAGTTAGCTTACTATAAATATTAACTAACGCCATGCTATACTTAGCTTACTATAAATATTAGCTAACGCCCTACAATACTTAGCTTACTATATATATTAGCTAACGTCGTACGATAGTAAGTTCAGTATAGATATTAACTAACGCCCTGCAATAGTAAGCTTGGTATAAAATTTAAACAACACTCTGCACGAAGCACCGGTGTTGGATTAAAAATACACAGGTGTGAAACTAAGCACAGGTGTTGGATAAAAAAAACGCAGGTGTGAAACGAAGCACAGCTGTTAGATTAAAAACGCAATAATTAAACGAAGCCCAGGTGTTGGATTAAAAAAAGCAGACGTTAAACGAATCACAGGTGTTGGATTAAAAAACGCAGACGTTAAACGAAGCCCGGGTGTTGGATAAAAAACGCAATAGTTAAACGAAGCCCAGGTGTTGGATTAAAAAAACACAGACGTTAAACGAAGCACAGGTGTTGGATTAAAAAAAGCAGACGATTAAACGAAGCACAGGTGTTGGATTAAAAAAAAGCAGACGTTAAACGAAGCACAGGTGTTGGATTAAAAAAAGCAGACGTTAAACGAATCACAGGTGTTGGATTAAAAAACGCAGACGTTAAACGAAGCACAGGTGTTGGATTAAAAAACGCAGTAGTTAAACGAAGCACAGGTGTTGGATTAAAAAAAGCAGACGTTAAGCGAAGCACAGGTGTTGGATTAAAAAAAAGGCAGGCGTTAAATGAAGCACAGGTGTTGGAGTAAAAAAAAGCAGACGTTAAACGAAGTGCAGGTGTTGGATTAAGTAAGTGCATGTGTAAAGTAACCGTGTATGAGGGACATTGTAACAAACGAAGACACAAAATACACCAGGAAACTACTGAAGAAGACCTTAAACACGCTGACAGGTTTTTATGGGTAGGAATGAAGGAAAGGGGGAATTCTTTAAGCACACACAGACACGCAAATATATGTATGAAAATAATTTTGAGGCCTTACGATATATTGCCATACACGTGGTATAAAATTGGCGAAACAAGCCAGGGTATACTCTAATTTCTGTTTATACGACGAATCTTTCTATAAGAAATTTTTCACATGTTAACGTGAAATATCATTATATCCGGTAGCTTTTTTAATTAGGTTTTGGTTGTACTGTGTCAAAGAAACTGACTGGGTTATAAGAAATTGTGTTTTACCATTTATTACCTGTATTAACAAACAGACCCTGTTTTTTACCTGAGGAGCGTTTCGACAACGTGTTCCTCATGAAATATCGTTACAAGTTGTGTATCTGTTACAAACAGGATGTAGCGCGTTCTCAGCGTTGCTATTGGATGTATGGAAAGTGTAAGCCGACAAACTATGTTAATGTCGAACAGTCTCTGAGTCCAGAAGAGAGCCTCAAGCTATACTCTCTCTGCCCTAGTTACCTTCCTTGAACTGTATTATTTAAAAAGACAAAAAAAGAATAATACATCACTCTTAAGCCTAACGTGCGCAAGGCTTAATAAAACCACGTCTCAGTGCGGAAGTTCCTCTGAACTAAACAGTCGACCCCTGATACATTTTCTACTCGCCATTTTTTGTTAGAAACAAGTTTAGATGTTGCTCGGAGTTGTCAATCACGCGCTAATGTTTTACCTCACATTAAGCAAAAATCTGCGAAGATAAACAAATATTCCTCAGATTATTGGAGAAGAACCTATATGAAAATGTGTTTTTCTTGTTCAATGACGATTACGTTCACTATTGAAATTATAATAGAGCAAATAGATACAAACAGAAACTATCGGCAATCTTAGGTACTATATTAGAGCAAAACATCTTCGTCTTGGATCGTAAATCACTTGTTGTAATATAGTCCCTAACAATACCGACATATTCGTCTTGGATCGTAAATCACTTGTTGTAATATAGTCCCTAACAATGCCGACATCTTCGTCTTGGATCGTAAATCACTCGTTGTAATATAGTCCCTAACAATGCCGACATATTTGTCTTGGGTCGTAAATCACTTGTTGTAATATAGTCCCTAACAATACTGACATATTCGTCTTGGATCGTAAATCACTTGTTGTAATACAGTCCCTAACAATTCCGACATCTTCGTCTTGAATCGTAAATTATTCGCTATAGTATAGTACCTAAAATTACCTACAGCTTCTGTTTTGATGGAATTACAACAAGTGATTTACGATCCAAGACGAATATGTCAGTATTGTTAGGGACTATATTACAACAAGTGATTTACGATCCAAGACGAATATGTCAGTATTGTTAGGGACTATATTACAACAAGTGATTTACGACCCAAGGCGAAGATGTCGGTATTGTTAGGGACTATATTACAACAAGTGATTTACGATCCAAGACGAATATGTCGGAATTGTTAGGGACTATATTACAACAAGTGATTTACGATCCAAGACGAATATGTCGGCATTGTTAGGGACTATATTACAACAAGTGATTTACGACCCAAGACGAAGATGTCGGCATTGTTAGCGACTATATTACGAGTGATTACGACGAAATAATCTCTTGCTTCTATATCAAGAAATGTGAAATGTTACTTCTCTTAGCAGGAAATATCAAATGGAAAAGAAATATCGAGATCTTTCTCTACGTTTAACGTTATTAAAGTACAACTAACCCCCACTGTTCTGTAACTAATATTATCCGATAATCATCTTAGAGTTTGTGAATTTATTAATAATTCTATGAAAATCCCAATATTTAGTTTCTTATTCTCAACAATAGTCTTAGTTATAGCCAAATGTAACCTCGATGTTAATGCACAGGGGGTCCCAGAAGTCTGGACCAATAGAACAAATTGACATTATATTTTTAAAGTTAAACAAACACATTTATAATGTCAGAAAATGCCCTGGTGGCAGAGTATACCAAGAATTGATATATGTGTGTGTGGTTGTTAATGGCAAACGAATTAAATGATAAATAAATTGTGTTTTTTTCCCTGGGGGTCCAGACTTCTGGGACACCCTATAATTTTATTATAAATGGGCGCAATAAAGGAGTTGCAGCTTTAGTTGAGTAAAACTGCCGTTTGATGGCGCCACATGGATGTATTGTTTAAAGATTTGATAAAAATCACGAGTGGACAGCGGATTTGATAGGATATTTTGTCTCGTGAGGTAAGGAAAACGTCAGTGTTAAGTACTAATATAATATATCAGAGCTATATGTTAAAATATTATTATGACTGTAGAAAAGTTGAAAAACATTGTATATATTAAACTTTTTATGTTAACATCTTGTCTCGTCTTGTTTATTAGAAACATTCTATTGAAAACAGAATTTTAAAATTAGTTTTAATTTTTTTAAAAACTACGAGAACTGTGGGCTTATATCTATAGAAATTTGATATTTTTGTCAGTTCAAGTGTTACCAAAAGTATTTTTTTTAAACATGGCTT
>NW_013674816.1:16166-26733 GCF_000517525.1 Limulus polyphemus
GCCTACCATGTGTATCGAAACCCGGATTTTTGTATTTTTGTTTGTTTGTTTAGCACAATGTTGCACAGTGAGCTATTTGTGCTGTGCCTACCATGTGTATCGAAACCCGGATTTTTGTATTTTTGTTTGTTTGTTTAGCACAAAGTTGCACAGTGAGCTATTTGTGCTGTGCCTACCATGTGTATCGAAACCCGGATTTTTGTATTTTTGTTTGTTTGTTTAGCACAAAGTTGCACAGTGAGTTCTCTGTGCTGTGCCTACCATGTGTATCGAAACCCGGATTTTTGTATTTTTGTTTGTTTGTTAAGCACAAAGTTGCCCAGTGAGCTATTTGTGCTGTGCCTACCATGTGTATTGAAACCCAGATTTTTGTATTTTTATTTGTTTGTTAAGCACAAAGTTGCACAGTGAGCTCTCTGTGCTGTGCCTACCATGTGTATCGAAACCCGGATTTTTGGGTTAATTTCAGATTATTTTTATGATAAACTGTAATTTACATATTTTTTAATATTCACTCTATTTTTGCTTTGCATTGTAATGTCACATTACAAAGGTTTCTTTTTTCTGAATATTCCACAAAAACAAAACATTTTACTCAAAATTGAGTGCAAATCATGCGTAGTTTATAGTAAATATTCTGTAAATAATTTCATGTTCAAGGCAATAGTGATTTAACATGCCACTTAATGCGATAAAGGAATAATAATTTCATTACTTAGGATGTAACTGTGTTTCTATTACTATTAGCACTGTCATGGTGACCCAACAGATAACGTGTTGTAGTGTTTACTGTGGATGTAACTGTGTTTTTATTATCGTTAGCACTAGCATAGTGACCCAACAGGTAACTTGTTGTAGTGTTTACTGTGGATGTAACTGTGTTTTTATTATCGTTAGCACTAGCACAGTGACCCAACAGATTTTGAAAACTTGTTTAATGTTTACTGTGGATGTATTTGTGTTTTTATTATCATTACCACTGCCATGGTGACCCAACAGGTGTTGATTAACTCCTGGTAGTTTCCAGTGTACCTGTAATTATCACTTGTACTCCTATGGTGATCCACCAGATGTTCATTAACTTGTTATACTTTCTTTGAGGGTGTAACTGTGTTTTTATTATAACTATTACAGGTATTAAAACCCACCATATATTGAATAACTTGTAGTGTTTACTAGAGGTGTAATTGTGTTTTTATTATCATTATTACACGTATTGATTAGTTTGTATGTTTTCGATATTCATCTTGATACTGGTCGTGGATTGGCTTATGAAATGAAAACATAAGTTGACATTGTGTGTGTTTGTGTCGAATGAATTATTCAATTTTAAAGAACTACTACTATTAGCTACAACAAATACTTCTCGTAAACCTCGTACGTATGAAAATACCAAATACGACTTTTACTGGTAACAAACGAAAGATTAGAATTCTGAAATGATTTGTTTATAACAAAAATTTCCAAATATAAAAATCTTACAGAAGTTGGATCGATTTTCATTACTTGATGCAAATTTGTTTTATTTGTTTAGAATGTTTGCGCAAGGTTAGGCATAATACAAGAACTGTTAGGACTATTTGCCATTTCTAAATTTGAATCGAGGGACCGTTGTTTAATTGCAAGTTATTTTACTCAAACAATACAAACCTGATTATATATTTATTATTTACATTCAGAATTAGAACGAAGAAATCGATTTATTTCCAGTAGCCTAGGAAATGGGGTTGGGGTACCACCCGCTCTTTTCAATCTGTCCCACTAAAAAAAATGCTTCGACATTCGGAAAATTACTCCTACGAAAAATAAGATAATTCATAAAGTTTAATCCAGAACTAAAGAACTATCAGGACTTTAAGGCAAGCACTGAATCCTGACCATGATGGGTGCTCTTCGCTCGGTCAAATAAACCTTGGGCCTCCAAACTTTTAATTTGTCTCCTACACTTCTGTTTCATTCTTGTTCCAACGTTTATGTTTATTTTTGTCGAAGAAATAATTATTCTCTGAATCAGTTAGGAAATAACTCAACGAACTATGAAAAACACCCCGAAAGCATAATATTTCGTTTAAGTTATTCGTGCGCTACAGCGAAATACTTTGTCTACCTTGTTTGTAAATGTTTCTTATTATCATACACGCTATATTAGCCCTAT
Organism: Limulus polyphemus; assembly: GCF_000517525.1. Classification (NCBI taxonomy): domain Eukaryota; kingdom Metazoa; phylum Arthropoda; class Merostomata; order Xiphosura; family Limulidae; genus Limulus; species Limulus polyphemus. The sequence continues at coordinate 18,322 of NW_013674816.1, forward strand.
TGTCTGTACTATCTGAAGGAATTCTACTTGTCCTTGACAAGCTGGGTTATATTTTACTATACTTATTCGTTCAACTAAAACACTGAAAAAGTGAGTGAACCCAGAAATACCTTTTATTAATTTCTGGTTAGTGATAACGTTTTATTTTTTTATTTATTTTTTTTTCTCTCTCTTAAGAAACAATACTCATTTCTATGGTAGATTATAATATTTTTAACAGATAAGGGGACAAACAATGAACGCTGCTCTCGGTAAACAGTTTAAGAAAGAATTTTAGCAAACACCTTATAGGTAAAACATTCCTGGCATTTTGCCAAAAAGTTGGACATAAGCAAAATGAGTCTTATCTAACAATGTGGTTGGTAAAGCTATTTCCTAAAATATCAGCATTTTATGACATATATGATCGGATTGACCATTCTTGTTTTTATATATATTAAGTAATATAATTGATCTGAATTAGGTAAAGGACTACAATGTTTCAGACATTTTATTAATCAACTAGACGAACACAGTTCGAGTATTGGATGAATGCTGAGTAAGACAAGTTGGATTAAGCCTACAGTTAAAATATTGGTCTTAAAATTTTTAAACACGCCTTTCCCATGTACTATAGAACAAGTGTTTATTTTTTTAGTATATCCTGTTTTTTTGTTGTTGTTGTTTTTTTTGGGGGGGGGATTCCAACATATATCTCATAAATAGAATTTCCCGGGATATATGCATGGAGCGATTATCTATATTGTTCTATTGTTGAGCAGGTTAGTTTTAATTTTTCAGTTAAAATAGTGCAAAGTTCATTTTACTTAACGAAACGCCCCCCAGTGGCACAGCGGGATATCTGCGGACTTACAACGCTAGAAACCGGGTTTCGATACCCGTGGTGGGTAGAGCACAGATAGCCCTTGTGTAGCTTTGTGCATAATTAAAAACAAACAAAACTTAACGAAACAAAAATCGTTCTATTAATTCAACTACAACGTACAAGTTCTACAACTTACGTTTGTTATTAGGCCTAACTCATAAAAAACAAGAACAGTACCTGATGGGGACAAAACCTTGTCGAAACGATATACATTTGCTGTTATGTTAAACTTATATTAAAGTTTTCTTCATTACCCATTCTCCAAGCATTAAAATAGTCATGTATGTACGAACTTTCTCGTAAGTACATATCTCTCCCCTTCCCAAAGTGACACAGCGGTAAGTTTGTAGGCTTATATCACTAAAAATTATGTTTCGATACACGTAGTTAGATAGGTCATCGTGTAGCTTTCTGCTTAACAATAAACAAACAAAAAACCGGCTATCAGGCTTAACAAACTCTCTAAACAGCCGATAACTCACTCGTGATTATATATTGTTACGCCTCCAGTCGTTACTTAATTTTCCGTAAATTCGTTCCGACGAAACTTTAGCGACACAAGTCCTTTCTTAAATAAAACTGGTTTCTTCTTTCCGAATACAACTTTACCGATACACTTAATTTCAACAGTCGCTCTATAACAAACGCTAGAACGTCTCACGTGCTCGTGCTCGACAATACTCAATTACACATTCTCTGACTGCAGTTCAATTACTCATTACCTACACATTGTCCCGTCGCGTTGTGACCATCTTATATATACCAGACTACCCCCAATCTAGTAATCTCCCGACAATTCACGAAGGTTCGAGAAAGAAGTGGCGTGATACTAGTCACGTGACCTCGCTGACTCAACAATATTATTACAATTTTCCCCTAAGTCTCTAGATTTTGAGACAGCATTCAGATATCAGCAACAAAATACTAACATTTAGAAAAACTTATAACCAAACAACCAGTAAACATTAAATGCATCCAAAAACCAGGTACCAAACTAAAATCTATGATATGTAAAAAAGTACTTTGATGAACACAGTTCTAACGTTAACTTCAAAATACAATGCAATAAACGAAAAATTAAAAAAGCTTGTTAATACATTGAACCAGCACCAAGGAAGACTACAATACCTATATTAATTATTTCCTTAAATGTGTTCACATATATTACTATTATTAGACTGTTAACTACCATTAAATTATTAAATGTATACAACGCCCCCTATAATCTTATACCTATTATTACTGTCATCCCGCCACCATGTGCTCTACAACGGCCATTTTCAACTCCTATCCATGTGCCTAACTTATCTGTGTCAAAACCAAAGTTTCCATTTACGTTTCCGTTACCTGGCGGCGACGAAGATAAAGTATATGAGAAAAGACTATAATACTATTCTGTGGGACGTTTGGTAAATTATGAAGTGTTTAAAGTTGGGGCTTTGTACAGCTTGAAGGTAGTGATTTTTCGTATTATTTGTTTCATCCTCAAGTTCCTAGCTTGATTACTTACCGGTGTAATCCACATATGATATTGTAACTTTATATTTTACTTTAGTTTAGACAACACCCAGTGAAAAAAACTGATAGAAAATAGGGTTAAATTACTAATTTTCCATATAAGATACGTTGAGAATCCAATCATAGTTAGTGTAATTAACTGAAATATTGACGTTATTTTTTATTACATTTTTTTTCTCTGGCTTTATAAATTTAATTTTATATTATTAACGACTCTGTAACTGTAAGTTGTAACCACTGACGCCAAGGATCCATCAGCAATTTGGTGCACGAGTGGTTTTGTTAAATAGCTGGTGGGGATTCACGTGGGATCGGTATTTTTGAGGTTGGGGAATTACAATTAGACATGATTTGACTTTATCTTCCTACATCTTACCTTGAAACTATCGTGCCATCATATTAAGTCCTAAGAGCTGACTTGCAACTCCGAGTTTCGTCGTATTCCCAAAACGATTCTGGACTTCCTATAAGCTGACAAGACCTTATAACAAGTCAAACGTATCAATCAGTAACATTGATTGTCAACCAAAGAGAAAAAGAAATTTAATTACTCTAAACTCTTGACACACACACACTGTTTATTATACTGACCTATTTGCCTATGAATTATAGAATGAGATCAAAATGCACGACTCTTCTTATTGATTCATATCATACCGATTATTTTTCAGTGATAAAGTAAAAAAGCAACGAGACATATAAAATATTTCAAGTGGTCCTTACTTAAAAATGTCTTTTCACCTAGAATATTATAAAAATAAATATAATACTCATAGTTCTAAACAAACAAAAAAAAACAGTAGTGTAAAAATATAATTAAATATTCGCAGTTTCATAGTTCTAAATAGAGAAAAAACAATAACATAAATAAATAAAAAATTAATGTCCATTGTTCTAACAAGGTAAATAAACAAATAGAAAAAAGCAATATAAAAATGTAATTTGATATTCATAGTACTAAACAGATAGACAACAGCAATATACAAAATGTAATTTGATATTCATAGTGCTAATCGAACATCAAATCCTAGTGTTATAAGGCCTAAGATTACTACTTAGCCACGAGGGAAGTCCTGCAATCAACGAAGCTAAGCGAACTGTAGATTGGGGCTTGAAAGTTTTGATTAAGCCTAACAAATAAATATTCTGTAATGTTTTATGTCTATAGAATTGAGTCAGTGTAACTATAGCCTTCTTTGAAGCTAGTTCTTCAATCTCACCGCAGTGTTTAACTTGAAGTTAGTACTTCAGTCTCACCACAGTGTTAAACTTGAAGTTAGTACTCCAGTCTCACCACAGTGTTAAACTTGAAGTTAGTTTTTCAATCTCATCACAGTGTTTAATTTGAAGTTAGTTCTTCAATCACACCAGTGTTTAATTTGAAGTTAGTTCTTCAGTCTCACCACAGTGTTTAATTTGAAGTTAGTTCCTCAATCTCACAACAGTGTTTAACTTGAAGTTAGTTCTTCAATCTCATCACAGTGTTTAACTTGAAGTTAGTTCTTCAGTCTCACCAGAATGTTTAACTTGAAGTTAGTTCTTCAATCTCATCACAGTGTTTAACTTGAAGTTAGTTCTTCAGTCTCACCAGAGTGTTTAACTTGAAGTTAGTTAGTGTTTTATATTTTAACTGTGGTGAAAGAAAAAGAAGAAAAATAAACAGCGACTGGTATTTATCATTTTAAACGAAATTCAGTATTAAACCATTTTAGTTTGCCTGTTTTGTACTGTGCAATTAAATCGTTCATAAAATACAAAATATCGTCTGGTCTTGATGTTTCCTAACTATCCAAGGAATAGAACGATTCAGGGATGCCGTAGATGAAAGTCATCTTAATTCTTCATGAGTAAAATGATTGGTTCAAGTTATCAAGGCAATCTAGCTTTCCAATTAAATTGTTCCAAGAAAGTTTACGAAAACCTTGGATTATAGTAGATTTTCAACGTGGGAAAGTGTCTAGATTAAAATAAAAGTTTTTCTTTATGTATAGCCTTCAGAGTATTCCAAAAACTAAGCAGTTTTCACACGAAGTAATAACAGTTTGTCACAGCAAGATCATCAGAAATGAATAACGATTACGTTTTTTTAAGGGAGGAGGAGGAGGGATTCGCACTGATGACAGCCCACGAGCAGCTTGGCACCTGTTGGAATAGACAACCAAGCGTCTCAAGTATAATATCATGTACCAGGCATCATTAGATACGGTATGCTAGGAAAGCTGATATTAATATGCCTGACTTGTCAATGCCAAGTTTTGTTTTAAAGATAGCAACCAGACCTCAAAACCTGAAGGTAAAAGAAGAAGAAAAAACATTTCCAAAGAAATATATCAGCTATTAATCAATCACTTCTAATTATGGAATATACACTTCAATATATATATAAAACAAACAAACTGAAAGGTGAATTAACAAATGCGTTCCCTTTAATCCGTTACTTTGTTTTCTTTTGAACAAAAATATATTTTACAATTTTGTCTAAATGTTTAACTAGATATTTACAAATTATGGTATACAAAATGAGGCAAACAAGCTTTGTGTTCAGTGTTAGCAACATATATAAACTTGCATAGTTTGAGAACATGAATAATTACAGATTATCAAGCTTACAGACCTATCCAAACCACAACTTTTCAAAGTTTATACACATTCTAAGAACTTAATGAAAAAAATGATATTTTTAAACGTTAAATCAATAGCTCTGGCGCTCGGTTAAAAACCACGTTTTAGCCTATTTGTTGAAACCACCATTATTTTGTTTTTTTCAGGAAGCGTAAAGGAAATAAAAATATCCAAAATAAAGACTTCAAACAGTGCTATTTAAAAAAGGAAAAGAGACACTAGTCACGTGAAAACGTTACACCTATTGGCGGTGACAAACACCAATTTTGCTACACTTTGTTCAAATAATCAAAAACATTCCATATATATATCAATAGTTAAAAATGGAGTATCACGTAACAACGATGCACCTATCGGTGGTGACAAACACTAACATTGTTAGGCTTAGTAAAAGTAGTCACATACGTTTCATACATATTTACAGTGACCATCACCACAACAAAAGATCACTTCCAGGTGACCACCTTCACAACAGTTCACTTCCATCTGACTGCCCTCAAAAGAATTAACTCTCTTGTAAACATTTTTGATAAACTTCAGAAATGTGAGGTTCGATCCCTGTGGCGGGAACACCACAGATAGTTTAGTGTGCAGCTTTGTGGTTAACAACGAATAAACAGACTCTCACGTCACCACCCTCACAGAAACAATTACATGTACCCACGCTAAAAATGATGATCACCATAAACATATTTAAAATGATCAAATTCGGCAGGGGCAAATAGGTGAACTGTATCAACAACATAAACATATTTAAAATGATCAACTTCAGCAGGGACAAATAGGTGAACTGTATCAACAGCAAAAACATATTTAAAATGATCAAATTCAGAGTGATAAGTAGGTGAACTGTATCAATAGCATAAACATATTTAAAATGATCAAATTCGGCAGGGACAAATAGGTGAACTGTATCAACAGCATAAACATATTTAAAATGATCAAATTCGGCAGGGACAAATAGATGAACTGTATCAACAGCATAAACATATTTAAAATGATCAAATTCAGCAGGGACAAATAGGTGAACTGTATCAACAACATAAACATATTTAAAATGATCAAATTCAGAGTGACAAATAGTTGAACTGTATCAACAGCATAAACGTATTTAAAATGATCAAATTCAGAGTGACGAATAGGTGAACTGTATCAACAGCATAAACATATTTAAAATGATCAAATTCAGCAAGGACAAATAGGTGAACTGTATCAACAGCATAAACATATTTAAAATGATCAAATTCAGCAAGGACAAATAGGTGAACTGTATCAACAACATAAACATATTTAAAATGATCAAATTCAGCAGGGACAAATAGGTAAACTGTATCAACCAGTATTAATAGAATGAAAATTCTTTCCACTGAAGGCTTTTATAACATTAAAAACGTATAAAGCTTTTAAACTTGTAACCATAAAAGTGTTTTAAAACATCAGATCTAGTGCTACAAGCAGTACACATCTCTCTAATGATGCTACAACAAAACAATATTATGATTTTATACAAATAAATAGTTAACATTTAAGATTGTTAAAAAATGATCGATCTCATTATATATATAGATGTAACTTCGTTTATTTCCCAGATAAAATCTAATATGAATATGACAATTAAAACCAAAATGAAGAGGTTCACATACGGTCATAACTCACGTGCCCCTGACCTTGTTTTGATTAATCAGTAAAAAAGATAAACAATACATAAACTCTCTGTTTGCTCATTTTACCAATATTTTTGAAACTTATAAATGATAAGACTTCGAAAAAAAAAAAAAAGAGTACGACCTGAACAAATACATAAAAACAAGTACCTCAACGAAATCGTAAATAATTAGGAATCGAAACAATTCTGCGTTGTGACATCAACATTTATGTATGTTAACACAATTCATGTGTAAAGTACAACGCAACGAAATATAATCAAATCACATTGCCATGGCGATATTTAGATCCAACATTTATTTATGTTAACACAATTCATGTGTAATGTACAACGCAACGAAATATAATCAAATCACATTGCCATGGCGATATTTAGATCCAACATTTATTTATGTTAACACAATTCATGTGTAATGTACAACGCTACGAAATATAATCAAATCACATTGTCATGGCTATATTTGGATCCAACATTTATTTATGTTAACACAATTTATGTGTAATGTACAACGCTACGAAATATAATCAAATCACATTGCAATGGCGATATTTAGATCCAACATTTATTTATGTTAACACAATTTATGTGTAATGTACAACGCAACGGAATATAATCAAATCACATTGCCATGGCGATATTTGGATCATAATAGGTAATAAAATGTACTAATATTATTCACGAATAGTGTATTTTTGAGACGAATTACTTAACTTAATGTACTACTAGATTGTTTGATATTTCACAATGCTCCAAATTGTTATTTGTGTGTTTTATATGTTGATGTTATGTTTGTTTCATATTTGACAATATTTCATCTTGTTATATTTCTATATTCATATTTGACGATATTACTCATTATTATGTTTCTTTTACCTTTGAGAATCTTCCCTTTTATGTTCATTCAGTATTTAACAATATTCTCCCATGTTATGTTTGATATAAGACAATATTCTTCATTGTTATGTTCATTCAATATTTAACAATATTCTCCGTTGTTATGTTTATATTTAACAATATTCCCCTTTGTTATGTTCGTTTTATATTTCACAATATTCCCTTATGTGATGTTTGTATTGTATTTAACATTGTTTTGTTTGTTTGTTTTGAATTTAACAATATTTCACTTTTCTATTTGGCAGTATTCCCCCTTTGTTAGGTTTATTTTAAATTTTACCACATTCCCCCTTGTTATGTTTTACATTTTAAAATATCCTATATTGTTCGATATGTTTTATATATGACAACATTCCCCTTTATTAGATTTGTTTTATAGCTGACAATAATCGACTTTGTTATGTTTGGTTTAAGTTAGATGATATTTGGCTTTCTTATGTTTGTTCTATATTTGACAATATTCGACTTTCTTATGTTTGTTCTATATTTAACAATATTCAACTTTCTTATGTTTGTTCTACATTTGACAATATTCTTCTTTCTTAGGTTTGTTTTATATTTGACAATATTCAACTTTCTTAGGGTTGTTCTATATTTGACAATATTCTTCTTTCTAAGGTTTGTTCTATATTTGACAATATTAGACTTTCTTATGTTTGTTCTATATTTGACAATATTCGACTTTCTTATGTTTGTTCTATATTTGACAATATTCGACTTTCTTATGTTTGTTCTATATTTGACAATATTCGACTTTCTTGTGTTTGTTCTATATTTAACGATATTCAACTTTCTTATGTTTGTTCTATATTTAACGATATTCAACTTTCTTATGTTTGTTCTATAT
>NW_013674817.1:0-1740 GCF_000517525.1 Limulus polyphemus
ACAGTAATACTAGCCTAATGAACCTACTAGGACAATGATGGTATAGAGAAAGGAACAATAATACTAGCCTAGTGAACCTACTATGACAATGATGGTACATAGAAAGGAACAGTAATACTAGCCTAATGAACCTACTAGGACAATGATGGTACATAGAAAGGAACAGTAATACTAGCCTAGTGAGCCTACTAGGACAATGATGGTATAGAGAAAGGAACAGTAATACTAGCCTAGTGAACCTACTAGGACAATGATGGTACATAGAAAGGAACAGTAATACTAGCCTAGTGAGCCTACTTGGACAATGATGGTACATAGAAAGGAACAGTAATACTAGCCTAATGAACCTACTAGGACAATGATGGTATAGAGAAAGGAACAGTAATACTAGCCTAGTGAGCCCACTTGGACAATGATGGTACATAGAAAGGAACAGTAATACTAGCCTAGTGAACTTACTAGGACAATGATGGTACATAGAAAGGAACAGTAATACTAGCCTAGTGAACTTACTAGGACAATGATGGTACATAAAAAGGAACAGTAATACTAACCTAGTGAACCTACTAGGACAATGATGGTATAGAGAAAGGAACAGTAATACCAGCCTAGTGAACTTACTAGGACAATGATGGTATATATAAAGGAACAGTAATACTAGCCTAGTGAACCTACTAGGACAATGATGGTACATAGAAAGGAACAGTAATACTAGCCTAATGAACCTACTAGGACAATGATGGTACATAGAAAGGAACAGTAATACTAGCCTAGTGAGCCTATTAGGACAATGATGGTATAGAGAAAGGAACAGTAATACTAGCCTAGTGAACCTACTAGGACAATGATGGTACATAGAAAGGAACAGTAATACTAGCCTAGTGAACCTACTAGGACAATGGTGGTACATATAAAGGAACAGTAATACTAGCCTAGTGAAGCCTACTTGGACAATGATGGTAAATAGAAAGGAACAGTAATACTAGCCTAATGAACCTACTAGGACAATGATGGTATAGATAAAGGAACAGTAATACTAGCCTGGTGAACCTACTAGGACAATGATGGTACATAGAAAGGAACAGTAATACTAGCCTAGTGAACGTACTAGGACAATGATGGTACATAGAAAGGAACAGTAATACTAGCCTAGTGAACTTACTAGGACAATGATGGTACATAAAAAGGAACAGTAATACCAGCCTAGTGAACCTACTAGGACAATGATGGTACATTAGTAGGTTCACCAGGCTAGTATTACTGTTCCTTTCTCTATACCATCATTGTCCTAGTAGGTTAACTAGGCTAGTATTACTGTTCCTTTTTATATACCACCATTGTCCTAGTAGGTTCACTAGGCTAGTATTACTGTTCCTTTCTGGGACAATGATGGTACATAGAAAGGAACAGTAATACTAGCCTAGTGAACCTACTAGGACAATGATGGTACATAGAAAGGAACAGTAATACTAGCCTAGTGAGCCTACTAGGACAATGATGGTACATAAAAAGGAACAGTAATACCAGCCTAGTGAACCTACTAGGACAATGATGATATAGCGAAAGGAACAGTAATACTAGCCTAGTGAACCTACTAGGACAATGATGGTACATAGAAAGGAACAGTAATACTAGCCTGGTGAACCTACTAGGACAATGATGGTATATAGAAAGGAACAGTAATACCAGCCCAGTGAGCCTACTTGGACAATGATGGTATAGAGAAAGGAACAGTAATAC
>NW_013674817.1:2678-16971 GCF_000517525.1 Limulus polyphemus
AAATTAAATATAAAAAAGAAATCCGATGAGACAAAACAGAACACAAGATCATATTATCTGGTCAATCAAAGCCAGAATACGCAGCTGGAACATTGGCTCGTGGCACATTACTGAGCTCCTGTGTCGTATTTAATATATTATTGGATATCTATATATATATATATTTGTAGATGTTATAGCCTGATTTGGAAGTACAGGCCCGGCCTAGCCTGATGGTTACGGTACTCGAGTCGCAAACTGGATGTAGCGGGTTCGAATCTTGTCATTGAACATGCTCTCTCATTCAGCAGTGGGAGCGGTATAATGTGACAGTCAATATCTCTATTTATTCGTAAAGAGTAGCCCAAGATTTGGAGAAGAGATGGGCGCCACCTAGTAACATCTTCCCGCGAATCACTAATGATACGTCAGCATTTAAGATGTCCCCCACTGTCAAAAAAAAAAAAATCTGTTATCATTACTCCTTAATAGATGGCAGGAAGAACATAAAATAAAATATTATTTTAATATATAAATATAAATGCTGCCTTATACCTCCAGAAGTAATAAGCTCGTTTAATGTTTTAAATGTTTTCTGAGGTGAATTATTAATTACGAAAAGATAAAAAATAAAAGCTGTCTAACCGTTAGCTGTTATATACTTTACATTTAATCAAAAACTCCGCAAATTAAACTAGAAGAATGTATTACTTAAAGAAAACTGTTGGTGGTTAATCGGACATTTTTATGTAACGTCAGCATGTTCCCTTAATTTTCTTTTTCTTAATAAAGCGTTGGACTTTATAATCAATTTATTGCCGAGTTTTCTCTTACTCTTATTTAAACTACTTCTACGGACTTCGTTTATAATGTTAATTACATAGTGCAGCTAGGTTTTGGTTTCTTTTCGTTCGGAAGTACTAGGTTTTGGTTTCTTTCTACTGTTATCACAGAAGGTTGGAAGTAATCACAATTGACAGATTCTCTTTACTGCATATAAATTCGTTCATTGAGTAGTTGTAAACCTGTATAACTTGTCATCTATTTGAACCCTGTATATATATATTGATGGGAAAACCAGTCAACATATCCCAGTGAAAATACCTTTATCTTAATACCTTAAATATTTATCAAAAGGATCATATTATGTAATTATATCGACGTTTCGAGAGTACACGATGAAGTCCACTAAGTCCGGCTATATTTTAAATGTATCTTCCTTCTTCACGAAATAATCGGTACAAAATCAGGAGATCAAGACGTTGTTATCACTTGCGCGTCTTACCGGATTCTTCTATAACATACGGTTGGCAGGAGGCTCACGGGTAGTTGTAAGTTACGTCACTGATCTCTAGCGGCTTACAGCAGAAGTGTAGATTCTCATTGTAAGTTGCTGACATTTCAAAAACACAAAATATCTAAATGCATTGTCAGAAATATATCACTATAAAAATAAAAATAAAAATTAACACAACCAACGTTGAAATGACATTTATTTCGCAAATAGAAAATATATTAAAATATTTCTCCAATAACGTGATGCCAGGTGGCAGGTGCAGCGAAAATATTACATCACGTGAAAAAAGGTTGTAGTAAAAAAATTACACGAGAGGACAACACGGTGTAGTGTCGAAATTACGTCACGTGAGAACAGGTTCTAGACAAAATTACACCACGTGAAAATGGTGTAGTGACAAAATTAAAATTTTTATAAAATTCCATCATAACAGATATTTTGTTTTAGATCACAGTTGATAAATTACGTGACAATTACATTTTTTTCTCACTATACACTGAATGAGAGAGCATGTTCAATGACAGGATTCGAACCCGCTACATCCAGTTTGCGACTCGAGTACCGTAACCATCAGGCTAGGCCGGGCCTGTATTTCCAAATCAGGCTATAACATCTACAAATATATATATATATATCCAATAATATATTAAATACGACACAGGAGCTCAGTAATGTGCCACGAGCCAATGTTCCAGTTGCGTATTCTGGCTTTGATTTCGGCTCATTTTACAAATAAACCCCACGACGGCTCATTTTATAAATAAACTCCACGGTGGCCCGTTTTACAAATAAACTCTACATTGTTTACTTCAAGTCTGTTCCCAAAATCCCTGCACAACCAAGTTTCATAATATTTCAGTTCAGTGGTTAAAAGTACGTATTCAACTGTATGGAGTTTACTTGGTCAGCTGCCGAAAAATAATAAAATTACAGTAAATTAAATATAAAAAAGAAATCCGATGAGACAAAACAGAACACAAGATCATATTATCTGGTACAGTTTTATGTATGTGTTTGTTTGTTTCTATGTTTGTTTTGAAATTTCTGTGCAGAATTATCAAGGACAAGTATCCGTTCCTCGTTTTGAACTAATATACCAGATAGAAGGCAGCTGGTCAACAGCTCTTAACGTCTACACTAGTGTCTGATCGAATACATGGATTTAACTGTGAATTTTATAGCGCGTATACAGCTTCAAAGGGATGCAAACAAACAATCCTCTTACTCACACTCAGATCATCATAACAACCAAGCCACAAAAAAAAAAAAACTGATCGTAAGCTTGATGATTGTTTGTCGGGAAAAACAACAACAACAAACAAAATATTTGTTCCTGAAAGAATGTTAACAAAAACAGGAAAGATGTACGACTTATGAATTGGTTTCAGATATGAAAACATCGACATGTAAATAAAAATACAGTACCTTATCACGACACCAATCAAAATAAAACACACACAGATTAAGCTACTTCTTTAGCGAACACCGTTTTGAGTACGTTTTTACAAGATTAGCTACTGTGACTGCGAGAAGTTGTATCAGTACGTGTCTGTTGTGCTGAGGACCCCGTACATTCTGCCGCCAAATTAAATTTACTTTCTAACACAATGAGGTTGAGTATGTCAGAAAAGAGTGGTTAGGACAAAGGAGCTTCGTAGAAGTAGGAAGTTGGTTAAGTTGAATAAAAAAAAGGACTAGGTGAACTAAATAAACCATAATTATATACTGTATAGAAATATTGGGATATGAATTACTCCTGTGTACGTAATGAAAATATAGTAGATGAAAGAATGAATATTGTACAGTAGAGACTGCAAAACACGTGATTTCTGAAGAAATAAAAATATTTGTCAATTTTTTTTATCTAAGATAGTTGTAGTTTGCTAGTTTCACTCGTCACATTCGTAGGCCTAACTGGATTTTTTTATTTAAGATCGTTGTAGGTTGTTTTTCACTCGTCACATTCATAGGCCTAACTTGATTTTTTTATCTATGATCGTTGTAGGTTGTTAGTTTAACTGGTCACATTCATAGGCCTTAGTAGATTTTTTTTTATCTAAGATCGTTGTACGTTGTTAATTTCACTCGTCACATTCATAGGCCTAACATAATTTTTTATCTAAGATCGTTGTAGCTTGTTAGTTTCGCTCGTCACATTCATAGGCCTAATTAGTATTAGGCCTGTATTAGTTAGCTATATACCTTACCTAAACATAAATCACAGCGTCTTTTCTCTCTGTACTTATATATAAACCCTGTATTAGTTAGCTATAGACCTTACCTAAACATAAACCACAGCGTCTTTTCTCTCTGTACTTATATATAAACCCTGTATTACTTAGCTATAGACCTTACCTAAGCATAAACCACAGCGTCTGTTGTCACTGTACTTATATATAAACCCTGTATTACTTAGCTATAGACCTTACCTAAACATAAACCATAGCGTCTGTTGTCTATGTACTTATATATAAACCCTGTATTAGTTAGCTATATACCTTACCTAAACATAAACCACAGCGTCTGTTGTCTCTGTACTTATATATAAACCCTGTATTACTTAGCTATAGACCTTACCTAAACATAAACCATAGCGTCTGTTGTCTATGTACTTATATATAAACCCTGTATTAGTTAGCTATATACCTTACCTAAACATAAACCATAGCGTCTGTTGTCTCTGTACTTATATATAAACCCTGTATTAGTTAGCTATATACCTTACCTAAATATAAACCACAGCGTCTGTTGTCTCTGTACTTATATATAAACCCTGTATTAGTTAGCTATAGACCTTACCTAAACATAAACAATAGCGTCTGTTGTCTCTGTACTTATATATAAACCCTGTATTAGTTAGCTATAGACTTTACCTGTACATAAACCATAGCGTCTGTTGTTACTGTATTATATATAAACCCTGTATTAGTTAGCTATAGACCTTACCTAAACACAAACCATAGCGTCTGTTGTCTCTGTACTTATATATAAACCCTGTATTGGTTAGCTATAGACCTTACCTAAACATAAACCATAGCGTCTGTTGTCTCTGTACTTATATATAAACCCTGTATTACTTAGCTATAGACTTTACCTGAACATAAACCATAGCATCTGTTGTCTCTGTATTTATATATAAACCCTGTATTAGTTAGCTATAGACCTTACCTAAACACAAACCATAGCGTCTGTTGTCTCTGTACTTATATATAAACCCTGTATTAGTTAGCTACAGACCTTACCTAAACATAAACCATAGCGTCTGTTGTCTCTGTATTTATATATAAACCCTGTATTAGTTAGCTATAGACTTTACCTGAACATAAACCACAGCGTCTGTTGTCTCTGTACTTATATATAAACCCTGTATTACCAACTTATTATCATAATGTACTTCTTTACTCAAGTTATCATAAAGTTTCTAATGTGTAAGTGCTGCCATCTAGTACATTAAAAATATTGTAAACTTTACAGGCAACGTACACATACTATACCTCTTCATATTAATTTAAGTTCAACACAGTAATCTGTTTCTAAACTGTATTATTAGGGAGCTTCTCTTAATCTACGTTATTTACTAGCTATTGCATCTATTATATTAAAAACAGTGCAAGATTTACACGCTTAAAACCCATAGTAAAGCTTTTTTATTGTAACAATGAATTTTTATGTGGAATGGCGGATATTTACTCATGGAATGTAACATTTCAACATAATTTTTCTTTATTAAAAATGCATGAAATATTAATTGAGATGACAATGATGGTACATAGAAAGGAACAGTAATACTAGCCCAGTGAGCCTACTTGGACAATGATGGTATAGAGAAAGGAACAGTAATACTAGCCTAGTGAGCCTACTAGGACAAAGATGGTATAGAGAAAGGAACAGTAATACTAGCCTAATGAACCTACTAGGACAATGATGGTATAGAGAAAGGAACAATAATACTAGCCTAGTGAACCTACTATGACAATGATGGTACATAGAAAGGAACAGTAATACTAGCCTAGTGAACCTACTAGGACAATGATGGTACATAGAAAGGAACAGTAATACTAGCCTAGTGAGCCTACTTGGACAATGATGGTACATAGAAAGGAACAGTAATACTAGCCTAATGAACCTACTAGGACAATGATGGTATAGAGAAAGGAACAGTAATACTAGCCTAGTGAGCCCACTTGGACAATGATGGTACATATAAAGGAACAGTAATTAACATAACATAACTTACTAATAATATTAAACGATTAAACATTTTCTGTGATTAGATAATACTATACAACTTTGTGGAATGTTGAAAGGCACTTTTTCATCATAATAACAGAGCATTTCTTCAGTATCCACTTTGAAAGAAAAACTCACAATAATGAAAGGTATATATCATAGTTTTTAAAACAACAGCACACGAATTTTTTATTGATTCTTTTATATTGAGTTAAAATATTTAATTTTACGGCAGTCATTCCTTCTTTCGAAATGATGTTTTGCTAATTGTTTATACTTATTTGTTTCTTCAATAAAGAATAACAATATCTTATCGAAACTCTACATATTGTCTTCTTAGCTTTCCAACCAATAAGTTCAGAAAGTCATTCTACATGTGACAAATACTAAATTAGTTCTACTCATCTATAAGACAGCAGATTTGTTAAAATTTAATTTAAATTTCTAATTCCATTTCTCCTTCCTTTTCTGAAGATTTTATCTCTAAGGTCTTCAATATTTTTATGACGTCACAAGAACAGCCTATCTGATTTCTTATATTTTTTTTTTTTTTTTTGGAGTTAGTGGGTTATCATTTAACGAAATAATTTGTTTAATTCAGGAAGTGTCTAGTATTTCGGGTTTAATTGCTTCTATGAGCTCACCGAAAGTTCCTTTTTCTAATTTCCAAAATTACACAATTCACTTATTTAAGATAAAGAGAAAGGGAATTCAATAAGTTAACGTGACATGTTTTAGATTGATCAACTTGAAGAATTTTAATGAATCTCTGAAATCAATATCTTTGCAAGTGCACAAAGAAAACCGGTTGCCAAGTGTTTGTAAATTAATGACACCCTTTAGATTATGCATCTTTTATTTTCAATCGGATAAAACTCCTTATCTAATCAAAATAATTAAAACATCTATCTAAATGTAACAGTGGCATTGTAGTTAGCGTATTCGGACTGGCAATCAGTAGATTCATGGTTAGAGGTCCGTTGCCGCAAGAGCGAGCTTCGCAATTTGAGGACGTGGGTACGTCACATGAGTAATGGTCAAATCATAAAAGAGTAGCCCAAGAGTTGGCGGCAGGTGTTGTTGATTTTAATCAGTTTAAAATTTGAGTTGATTGTTCACAGGTTGCTCTTGTTGGAGTGTTGTACGTAAATTCTAAAACAAACAAACTCTGAACAACAATTGATTTTAACTACAAAAAAAAAAAAATTGAATATCTCAAGAATATTTTACAAATTCTCCTTTTCTTTGTTATTTCAGCTTTACCTGTGTCGTAGCACATCCTCCTTCGATAAAATTAAAACTTAAGCAACTTCAAACTTGTTGGAGCAAGTTAACCAGTAATTAATTGTTTGTTTTTGGAGTATTAATGCACAACTAATTTATTTCAGAAAAATTATTCCTAACCGAAAATCCAACAGAGGGCCAGCGGGAAGTTCACGGAGTTACAATGTTGAAAAACAGGGTTCAATTCATCATGGTGGACAGAGCAGATAGCCCAATATGGCTTAGCTCTAAAACAAACAAACTTAACATACGAGATAAAAATCTGGCAAAAGTAATCTCGTTGTTAAGATATTTATACCACTAAATAGCAAACTAACAAGTAATATACTTACTAAGCAAAATATCTTATCATCAAAAACTTTTGTTTACGTGTTTGTTTCAGATTTTCTCGCACGACTACAAAATAATAATAATAATAGGTCTAACATAATGTCTTATGACGACTATAATTAATTATATCACACTTCGCCACTTTGTAAAAGACGTTCACATCATAACAATGGCTTTTGTAACAAATGGCCTATATAAATGGTGACCGACCACTACCGTGTTTGTTGTATCCAAACTGATGTGAACAGCTGTGGATTGAGCAAACCTTGTCGTCACCAATGGACATGACGAATATAGTGTGGTTGAAATACCAGTAAAAGGCATTAATACCTTAACAACATTTTATCCATTTCATTTTAATAATAATAAAATCTAATTTAAGTCCACTTGCAAACTTATCCTCATCAACACGGTCCTGCAATGTTCTCTGGAATTTAACTGTCTTTTTAAATGTAACTCTCACCTTGTGATGTTTCGTTGCCAGAGATCGAAACTTTGTAATTATTAAAATCAGTATTTGCCTACTGTACAAGTTGCTGTTATTTTATTTTTAAATTAATCACTCAGATTCCTCATTAAACATTGTTGAAACGTTGTTTATTAAATTTTAAAATTAAATTCCTACTACTATTTCCTATTACTATTCGTTGATTGTCAGTTAGTCCAAATAGAATAAAATAAAATAATAATAATAATATGGAAGAGAAAATCTCGTTCTATTGTCTTAATATGCTTATTAACTTTGACTTCAAACAAGCAAAATGAAACACTTTTCAAATTCAAATAAGCTAATTGTTGAATTTGAAAACAGCGTTTCGGACAACAAAAAGCCTTTCATTCGGTTTGCAATAATATAAATAACAAAACGGTTTTTGACTAATAAAAGCTGCCTTTCTTTCATATGTGAATTGAAATTCACGTTCCACGTGATTTTATAAATTTCTTAACGTTATCCGTGTTAAATATGAGAATCATTTTTCAATCAATCTATATTTTAGGAAAATGCTAGTTTGGTTGACTTTGGCCTCTTTTAACTTCAGTTTTGTAATACATACTTTTTATTTCAGTTAAAGTTAGATTTCAATATACGATATATAAGTAAATACAGAATGATTTTTATTCTAGTTATTAAATTACAAGCTCAACCCTCAACGTAAGGCTTAGTGTTAGACCTAACATTAAAGTAACTGGCAACCCAATTGATATTGAACAATAAGGATATGATCAGTTTTCCCTAAGCGTAGGCCTAACGTTTAAGACTAATAATATAGTCTATGCTTACACCAGAATATAACAGTCAGTGCTCATGTCATATAAATTTACACATTAACCAACATTTATAACCCAATGGAATCATACCATTGACCTCAAAGGAAGATTAAGTTTCTAATCATGAAGGTAAGTTGGTTGTTCCATGTCCTTCTTTGGGTTACAATCTCTGAAGTGCAAGAAGTATTAATTTAATCCTAAGCCCATATCTTTTTCGTACTCTAAAATTAGCTATCAGATGGAAGTTAAACATCATAATGTTGTTAAGAGAAAAGAATGAACCAAACAATGGGCCTAACGAATTTTGCTAACTCCATAATACTAGTAGGCCTACTAACTGTTATTAGATTAAAAATCACGGCTAATGTCGCGTACACATGCGTTTGTTAAATACACTGACTGTGAATGTAGACAGATTAATGGTGAAGCCTAACTACGAGACACAACGTAATTTTCATGCAAGGCCTAGGCCTTTTTTTCAACCTGTTTAATCTCGAAAAATATAATAAAGTGTTAACATAAATGATTCAGTACAAGGCTGGGACTAACCTTAGCCTGTAGTTATCATTAGGGAGGATTCGTAAACAATTCATTTTATCCTAGTCTAGTTTAGCTGCTACTTTCTAAATACACAAAGATAACAAGTTATATGTTTTAGCTTTTGGTTAGCTCTGCAGCGTTAACCTTAAATATATATATATCTATATAATATTGTCACAAACACAAAGTTTATTTAAGTTACAGTAGACTATAGTCGGGCTGCATTAAATCGAGCTAAATAATTCAGTGCAACTGATATTTTTATTATAATTGACTTCATATTGTGGATATAATACATTAACTTATAGCTATTATAACACTATTTCGTTCAAAATATTGTAGTAAACAACTGTAAAATGAGTAAAAAATAGCCCTAAAATATACTACTATAGCTAAGTATTTGATATAATAGCAGTAATATATATGTGGGTGTAACATTAAAATAAGACCAGGCAAACGATTCACCAAAACACACCCTCCAGTTTTTGCCATGTTCTCACAATGTTGTGCGGATTGTATGAGTCATCCTGTAAGTGCATGATATGAAATCGCATTATAACTGTTAATAATTTAGCATCAAAATATTTCATGGTAGTTGCGATTTCGTACCTTGTTATGAGGTTAGATGAGTTTCAGAAGAAGTGTGGATTAGAAATGTATTTGTTGTGCCTATCAATTTGTGTGGCACGTAAATACATTCATAACCAACCTTAATGATATTATTTGTTGTGGATTTGTGAAGATGTATTTTATTTGTTTGTTAAGCGCAAAGCTACACAATTAGCTATCTATGCTCTGCCCACAGCGGTTATGGAAACCCGATTTCGGATATAATAAGCCCGTAAACCTATCGCTTAGCCAATAGGGGAAGGGTAAAAATGGAGGACGCTAATTTTGTGAGCTAGTCGAAACCTTGACTAGCGAGATATATGATTACCGGTTGCAGTTTTATATATTAATGCGAAGTAGCGGTTATTTATATTATGTGTTGTTAAGCACAAAGTTACACAATGGGCTATCGTCGTCTCTTTAACAGATTCTCTTGGTTGTATAATTTTAGGGGAAAAAATGTAACTCAGGCAGTATGTTTATCGTTGAGTTTGTAGAATATTTTAGTTCGGATTATTTTATTTTATTTTTTGTTGTTTTCAAAATAATATTGCCCCCCCCCCCCAGTGGCACAGCGAAAAGTTTGCGGACTTATAACAGAATTTCAATATCTTTGGTGAGCATAACACAGATAGCCCATTGCGTTTCTTTGTGCTTAACTGCAAATAAACAAATCAAAATGTTTCAACTGAAATCAGTCACAGTACTGTCCATTAGAATCTGTTGCTGTTCCCAAGAGGTAATTAATATTAAAACCTGTGTATATATCTTGTATTAAGACCTGTGTATATCTTGTGTAGTATCAATCTAACGAAAAAAACACTTGTTATATATATATATATAGAAATATGTTTTGTTTTTGTTTTTCAGAATTACAACACTTTGGTTTGGTCCCGACATTGCGTTGTTTGCTTTGTTTATGTAACATGTTTGGTTATAGCATGTGAAGGAAAACAAACAACAAATCAGAAGCTTTCCTTAAGAAGTTCTTCGTTTGACAATAAACCTCTCAGTAACAAATTTAACGTACATCAGTTCAAGAAAGACGTTCCATGGAAATTTGAAAACTACAACACGAACCATGATCCTCAATCACAGAAACATTACATTAATTTCCGCTCATTTCCTAAGTTGTATTCCAGTTTATCTAACACAAAACTCATACGAGATGGTCCTTTTAATGATCCCCAAGAAAGATTTCGGAACGACATCGAAACTGTCAAATCCTTTCATGATGATCAACTGGAAAGTTCGATTCCTAAGAGTGTTGATACAAGACAGCTGAATTTTTTGAGGAAGGCGCCAAATAAAGGTTCTTACGCATTTCACGGTGGACAGTTGTACGATACCAACTCTAATCCCTCATCATTGAATGACAATCAATATTACAACAACCTAGTAAATGAGATGAAAGAAAACCTCTTGCAAAGCCAAGGCTCACAGGGGTTTATTTCCAATAAAGAACCGTTGCAAACTTATAAGCAGCAAAGTGGGTCTTCAGGATATGACACTGCTGCTCTGGCACTAAAACTTCCAAGTAAACAATTGACTAAACTTCAAACACTTGATAAAAAATATAAAAGCACCAGTGATACCGATAAAGAAAATTATAATGATTACAAATTGAAGTATAATGAGCCAGAGAAGAATCAACTTTTCCTTAATGACAATGAATTTCTCAAGACACAAAATGAAAGGGGTGATATTCGTAACGGACAGTCAGGTGGAAACTACAAGAGTAATATATTAAATACGCATTTAAGTGGCAAAGAATTAAGCGATCTGGAAAGTACCGGTTCCAAAATAAACTCTAAAGCGTCCGTTGGTACTGATCTTCGTAATTTACAAAACTACGACTTCAATTATGAGCTAAATAAGTTGCCTACTTATGACAGAAAGTCTGACCCCATACAATCTAACAATAAGCTTTTTGGGGGTCAGTCGATGGACAAAAGAGGTAAGTTGCAAAAAAAGAAGGAAAGCGATATCTTTAACGTTAATATTGAAAATCATTTTGGAGCTTTCGACTCGGAGAAGTCTACTCAATCCCCAGATAAAGAAGAAACCCCTTCAATAAAGACAGTTGCAGGGAATAAAGAGGAGAAACCTCCAGGTTTGGATTTATCATCTGCTTCCACAAATAAATCACGTTCTTCTAATTCGAGTGTTGAATTTGTTGAGGAGAGAATAATCCAAAAATTCATTCCTGATTTAGTAAAAGCTTTCGCTAAAGAAGTTGTTAAACAACAACAAATACTTGACGTGAAACCTAGTTCTAACTCTTCGTCAACAGTAACTGCTATCGTTACAACTCCTTCAACGTAAGTATACTTATTTTCCTGTTTTTCTTGCTCACTAAGTGTGCGTACAAAGATATATAATATCATCAGTTGTAGTGATAATTAAGTCAAACTGTTAAGTTGTAACCAAGTCCATCCTCGGATTCTAGCCAACTACATGAACGTTAATGGAAGTTTGTATTTGATATATTTCATACCCTCTAGCACATGCCATAGTTTTGGTTACAATGCACATCAAATTTTGTCACTCATTTTTTGCTTTTATTTGTTTTTATACACTGCTGGATAAAACTAATAGTAAATTACTTTAAGATTTTCTTTTTTTAGAAGTGTATACCAGAATTAAAATGTTTGAACCCACGACCTTAACCAGTAAACCAGGAAAGTTTCTTGTGATTCTACAACAGTGTAGTTGTAGGACTATTTGTCTGTGCTGCAAAATACTGATCGCGTTTATAGTAATGTTGTTTTCTCTAATAGAGACCATTAACAATTTTGAAACTGTTACGTCAAAGGTTATTACACTTTCTATTCAATGGACCAACGTTTTGTAATACTTCTTTAACGTCCATCTAGAAAGCTAATGCCTTCCAGTGGCACAGCGATATGTCTGTGGACTTACACCGCTAGAAATCGTATTTCGATACCCGTGGTGAGCAGAGCACAGATAGCCCTTTGTGTAACTTTGTGCTTAACTACAAACAAAAATAAAAAGCTACTGTAGTTTTAGAAGCTGTGATTTGTTTAAATAACAAGGAAATGTAGGGACGAAAAAATATCTAACTGATCATAGGTGATGTTGTTCTAGAAGGAAATGTAGGGACGAAAAAATATCTAACTGATCATAGGTGATGTTGTTCTTGACGGAAATGTAGGGACGAAAAAATATCTAACTGATCGGTCAAGAACAACATCACCTAGGATCAGTTAGATATTTTGTCGTCCCTACATTTCCTTCTAGGACAACATCACCTATGATCAGTTAGATATTTTTCTCGTCCCTACATTCCATCTAGAACAACATCACCTATGATCAGTTAGATATTTTTCTCGTCCCTACATTCCATCTAGAACAACATCACCTATGATCAGTTAGATATTTTTCTCGTCCCTACATTCCATCTAGAACAACATCACCTATGATCAGTTAGATATTTTTTCGTTCCTACATTTCCTTTTAGGACAACATCACCTAGAAATATACTCGTGGACTCAGACTTCCCTTGTGATCACGTGACCTACTGTACCGGCACAAAAATCTGTTGGTTCGACAGACAAGTTGGGAGCTCCTTAACGATCTCTTTGAAACTAAAATGTGCCAATGATAATCAGGTGGACGAGAATAAAAACTACATCATCAAATGGCAGAGACTGTACAAAGTTCGTAAGAAAACTGAAGCTGTCACGGTGAATATTACAGCAGGTATGTACGTATCATCTTGTTGGTGTTCAAATATGAATCGTAGAAAGTTCTTACGCTGGGGGGATTTCTAACGATACATATATATCGAATGTTGATTTAACGGACGTTTATTGTTGACTTATATAATACTGTACTTTTTATAACTCTCTAATAATATTTTTCATTGTCATTAAACTAACTGTACTTCTTCTGAATACATGGATACTTTATTTTCTGTAATATTCTGGTAATACATAAACGTATAGTTTAAGGTTCGTGAAATGAACATTTACATTAAGTAACAGCAACTATTGAGACAAGCATAATTAAGAAATATGTTTACAAGTCATTTCTCTTTCTTCTTGAAACTAACTAACATGGGATATATTAGTTTGTTTTCAGCTTTTTTTTTAGGCTTATATTCTATTGATAAGTGCAATAGTTTTTGAGAAACTGTTTTTTTACTGAAATGGGCATCAAAACATTATTTTTTTACCAACTGAACATTTGTTCAACGTTTTACAGAAAAGGCTCCTTGGAACATAGGAGTAGGGAGCGGAGGTCTCGAGCTGCGGATAAGTCCAATAACTGATACCGATGTTGACTTTAACAGCTTCAGAGCTTCTGTGTACTCTCTTCCAACTGGCAACAACACTACGACTCACGAGAACATAAGAAACATTACATTTCGATTCAACATTCAGCCAGTAGGTAAGTGTCGTCTAACATATTTGTAGGAACATTGGGTGTCTGTGGATCGTTTTATGTATTAGAGACCTGCGACATGACAGTTCTGTTATATACATATGTATAAAGACTGCACTGTTTGTTTCTTGTTAAGAACAAGATGTATATAGGGCTATCTGTGCTGTCCCCAACACGGGTATCAAACCCTCAAGGATACCGCTGGGCAATCGGGGAACATAAGGACTGTCAATGACAAAAGGAATTCGTGAAAAGAACACGAATTGGCATGTCTAATCTGTGGATCTTAAACAATACACTGGCATATCTAATCTGTGGAATCTTAAACACTGCACTGGCATGTCTAAT
>NW_013674817.1:17819-24656 GCF_000517525.1 Limulus polyphemus
TTTACATAGTACAAAATAAAACTAAAGCTAGATAGCTCTATGTTGTTTGTATATTCCAAACAGTTTACATAGTACAAAATAAAACTAAAGCTAGATAGCTCT
Source organism: Limulus polyphemus (assembly GCF_000517525.1). Taxonomy (NCBI): domain Eukaryota; kingdom Metazoa; phylum Arthropoda; class Merostomata; order Xiphosura; family Limulidae; genus Limulus; species Limulus polyphemus. Next base: position 17,922 of record NW_013674817.1, read on the forward strand.
ATGTTGTTTGTATATTCCAAACAGTTTACGTAGTACAAGGTAAAACTAAAGCTGGTTAGTTTCCAACGTGTTATTTTGATTGTTGGGTTTAATTGACTCTTATGTTCTAGACATGGGCTTCATTTATCCCGGTGAAGAGCTGGTGATAAACATTGAAGATCACATCACTCTCCCCCCTGAAGCTATCATCATAGACTGGAGTCTAGAAAACAACAAGTCAGGACTGAAAGAACTGCCCAGCAACATGAAGATCAGCCAATCAGGAAAGTCTCTTGCAATTCGAGAACTAAGAAACCACCAGCATGGAGTCATTGTGTGCAGTATGTTCTCTTCCAAAAACGTGTTCATAGCTAAACGTCGGTTTCTTCTTCGAGAACCAGGTAAAGTAACATTAATGTGACTGTAACTAGGCTAGTTGAAGAGTTTGTGAGATGTTAATTATAAGGAATATCTTATACACTGTTTTTTAAATACGGGCAAGTATCTCAGGTCTACTGAATGAGTTAAGGACAACATAGAATCTGTTGGGCCATCTAGGCCACTAAACTAAATTATAAAATATAACCCTCAAAGGCAGCCCGTATTATTCAAACCTTCTCTTAAATCAACTGCATCCACCACATCTGAAGGCAATCCAGGCCAAACACTCTGTTAGAAAAATAAAACTGTCTTAGCGAAAGATGGCCAACTTTTCTATTTGTGTATTCTAGTCCTGCCGTTCTCACCATTAAATATGGAAAAAATAACGCACCAACAAACCTAAACACCTCAATCAGATCCCCTCTAAACACCTAAATCAGATCTCCTCTAAACACCTCAATCAGATCACCTCTGAACACCCCAATCAGATCCCCTCTAAACACCACAATCAGATCCCCTCTAAACACCACAATCAGATCCCCTCTAATCACCACAATCAGATCACCTCTAAACACCCCAATCAGATCCCCTCTAAACACCCCAATCAGATCCCCTCTAAACACCTCAATCAGATCCCCTCTAAACACCCCAATCAGATCCCCTCTAAACACCTCAATCTGATCCCCTCTAAACACCCCAATCAGATCACCTCTAAACACCCCAATCAGATCCCCTCTAAACACCTCAATCTGATCCCCTCTAAACACCCCAATCAGATCCCCTCTAAACACCCCAATCAGATCCCCTCTAAACACCACAATCAGATCCCTCTAAACACCACAATCAGATCACCTCTAAACACCACAATCAGATCCCCTCTAAACACCTCAATCAGATCCCCCTCTAACTCTCTATTTTTCAAAATAAAACTAATTCAGAGATCTTAACCTTCCAGCCGAGGTATCATCTTAATAACCCTCGTCTAAACCCTTTCCAACAATTCAGTGTCCTTTCTTAAGTACAGAGCCCAGACTGAACTCAGTAGTTAAATGTGGTACAACCAATGACTTATACATGTTTGTTAAAGTTTTATTTATTTAGTTGAAATAAGCCAGTTTCTTTTTAACTCAAATACAACTTTCTCTAGTGAACAGTGAGTGAAATAAACAAGTCGGGTTCAAGTACGGCTAATAGAATTTCAACTGTAAAAGATAATATTTGTTCATTATGTAAACCCGCGATAGGCCTAGCTTTATTTCGCCGTCTTCACGTGGATGGTTGGACGGCGTGCTTTTGCTTCATTCACCGGCACTAAATGTTTGTGAAACTCGTAAAAAACATTGGTCTGTCTTCTTCAGGTCTTATCGAAACCTTAGTATGTTCAACTATAAATAAATCACTGTGTTATAATTGTAAATTGTTGTTTGGCAACGTATAGTTGTATTAATATAACGTACGTTTTTACTCAAGTATTGTATTAGGTTTTACTGATTTAGCAACAGTTTGTGATAGAAGATAGTAAGAGCCAGATATAATATACAGGGATAGTGTAGATATACATGTGGGTTCTAGAGGCTATACATTACAATATAAACACTGTACAATAGACAAAGGTACGTGTGTCCTTCACGTGAACACCACCTTGCAGTACGACTGACGTCATCAATTCACAGACACGTATAGAGTATACGTACGTCTGTAACACATCTGATATCTTGTGTGTACAACAAACTTGTATATTTTACACGTAGTAAATTCAGAACTGCAGTCACATCTTCTCCAAAACGGGATCAGAACATATCCCGAAACCCAGTAGTGTTACGGTGATCTGAGGTCGAGGAGTTAAAAAAATAGACATAAGCCTCTTTATTGGAAAGACGTCATACTGTAAGTTTCGAAGATCGGAATTTCCAAGCACGAACACTGTCGTTATTGTAGCCATCAGAGATACTTCGGATTTCTTGTACATGTTTTTTAATACACCAAATGTATACACCCGTGTATTTTACACCTTAAAATAAACTACACATCTCTTGAATAGCTTTACGTCTTATCTGATATCGGGTAAGAGTAATCTTCTCTTTATATTTGTAGATAATGTAACAAATTATGTCAAAACTTCCTATTACGTTCCGAATTTAGCACTATGGGTTTTATATGAAAAACGTCATCCCCCCACCCCACTCAATAAATAACTGAAATGCCTCTAAAATTGACAAATTCCGACTGTACAAACTCATAAAGTTATGAATCCGAACGCTGTGTTTAAATCCAATATTCAGAATATTATTACAGCCCTCACAACTTCGGTAAGAAAGTGTAAAAAAAAACAGAGAATCTAAGGAAAACTTAATATATATAAACATATATATAATAATTATAAAACAGAACGTCTCCTGGAATAATGAAATCCTATACGTTTTGTGTTCAAACATCAACAACAAGCGGATTAATTCGAACGTGTTCTTTCCAGCTAGATTATTTTATGAAACCCAGAGATACTAAATTACAGTATCTGTTGTCCTTTCATTTTATTGGCAGCTGTGTTTTTTCAAATGTTGATTTAATAGTTTAGATTACAAGCCAACAACAGCAGACAGCTTATGTTGGTTTTTAAAGTCCATGATTTGGAACTTCTAAACAAAGGTATCACTTTCGGTTTTTGAAGAATTTACAACGACGGTCATATATTACTGTAAAGTAATTTAGAACGGAATATTATAAATAAATATAATACATAGTTATATAATTTTTTTCTCAATACAAATACCTTTAAAACACGGTACACGATATGTTATTTGGGAGAACTTACAAGTTCTTTCTGAAGACACTAAACGGTAGAACACACACCGACAGACAGATATTTCGACTCAAGTCATGTGGGTGATGGGTTGACGCGTCTAAATCTACACATCTAACACAAGAGAAAACAGGTAACTTTACAACAGATGAAAAACTAGACTCATTTATTTAAACAAAACGTAGGCAGGGTAGAAAAGCACGCGGCTATTACACTAACTGTTTATACAGAAACACAATGCATTAATAACGTTTCTAGTGATTCAATGAAATTTAATTGGCAGTGGAGGAGTTATTCAAGGGTGGAGGAGTTTTAGAGAGTTATTCAAGGGTGGAGAAGTTTTAGAGAGTTATTCAAGGGTGGAGGAGTTCTAGAGAGTTATTAAAGAGTGTAGGAGTTCTAGAGAGTTATTCAAAAGTGGGGAGTTCTAGAGAGTTATTCAAGGGTGGAGGAGTTCTAGAGAGTTATTCAAGGATGGAGGAGTTCTAGAGAGTTATTCAAGGGTGGAGGAGTTTTAGAGAGTTCTAGAACTCCTCACCCTTGAATGAGTTCTAGAGAGTTATTCAAGGATGGATGAGTTCTAGAGAGTTATTCTCCACCCTTGAATAACTCTCTAGAACTCCCAGAAAACATATGTACATTGTACCACATTTATCTAATTATTTATACATTTTGAGTCCGAATAAAGACCAACACAGTAGTTAAAAACTAAATTATAACTTTACAACGCACGATAACACCAACCACTAGTTATTTTTAAGGTGATATATTATTCCAGTTGGGTGGTAGTTTTAACGTGGTCCGTATTAATTTATTCACTACACCTAGATCTGATGGTTTTAGAAAATGAAGAAACATTAACCTAAGAATGATTATTAAAAACAACTGTTAATACCACAGAAACTTATTTTGACCTTATTCGCTAGATGGCGCCACATTAAAATATCTACCCCGCTATTCACATAACTCATGATGTTGAAAATGGTATTATAATGATGTTCTTAGATGTAATAATAAGAAGTGAAAATGGTATTATAATGAAGTCTGTTACCTTCCCTTGAATAACTCTCTGGAACTCCTCCACCCCTCAAAAAAACCCTTAAAACTATACTTTTTGTGGTATCTTAACACGCCTATAATTGTCAAAAAAACCCTAAAACTATACTTTTTGTGGTATCTTGACACCCCTATAATTGTCAAAAAAACCCTTAAAACTATACTTTTGTGGTATCTTGACACCCCTTGTATGGAACTTGTAGACAAGTATTTTTGTACCAAATCCCATGTAAAGTGGTTAAAATACGGCCGAGTAATTGACTAAAAACTCCAAAACCTCTGATCCTGCAAAAAAAAAAAAAAACACTCAAAATTTGCAAATTCCCTCTTTTTTTTTGTCAATGTGTTGAGCGCACAAAAAATGTATATTTGTGCCAATTTTCATCTTGACTGCTGTAAATATGACCGCAGAGGAGCCCTAAATAATACACACTTATCTAGTTTCAAGTCAGACCGATTCCAGACATAAAAACTCATGAAGCTATGTTTAATAAACACAAAAACTCATGGACCTGTAAAAACGTATATTTGTACTAAATTTTATGACAATTAGTCGAAATACGACGAAGTAATTGTCAAAAAAAACCCCCGAAACTATACTTTTTTATGGTATCTTGACACCCCTATAATTGTCAAAAACCCCTAAAACTATATTTTTTTGTGGTATCTTGACACCCCTATAATTGTCAAAAAACCCCTAAAACTATACTTTTTGTGGTATCTTGACACCCCTATAATTGTAAAAACTCATGAAGCTATGTTTAATAACACAAAAACTCATGAAGCTATGTTTAATAAATGTTATTAAACATAGCTTCATGAGTTTTTTGTATTATTAAACATAGCTTCATGAGTTTTTTGTATTATTAAACATAGCTTCATGAGTTTTTGTATTATTAAACATAGCTTCATGAGTTTTGTTTTTTATATATTTTACAAGTTTATCTGTAGTTATATTTTACTTTTTTTATTTAGTAGAGCGAAATTTCAAAGCGAGTCCAGTGACTGAAAAACCGAATATAACAAAATTACTTGGCACTGAAACTTCTACACAGGCGATGAATGTAACAGAAAACAGGAGTTCTTCAACATTGAGGACAATTCACCGTCAGATATTTCGTGGCAGCAATAAAGAAGAACGTCTGTTTGCAAATACAAGGAAAAAACGTAGCGTCGATTATCAACAACGGTCCCCTAGTGACGCCAGAGCAGAAGACGAACCTCGACTTCACGTTTACCACCGGAGGTCAGCATCATCGATATGTGACGATGGTTCAGTAATCAGTAAATGTGTCAAAGACCGAGAATGTAGCGAACACGCGACTTGTATAGTACATTCCGAAACAGGAGGTGGGTACTGTCGATGTATAGAAGGTTACCTAGGCAACGGATTGTTCTGTCAAGAAGACATGGAACGCTAATTTTAATTTGATAAACAATTTGATTTCTAAGCCTTGTAATCTAATATTGGACGATAAAATTATTCTGTCTGTGGTGTATTTATGTATTCGTCGGTAACAAAACGCAACGTATTCAGAAAAAACGTATTAAACCTACCACATAGAAAACTTAATTTCAATTGTTATCTACGTTCATAAAATTGTTTGTCGTCGTATGGCAATAAAGGATTTCTTTAGTAAAATTGCAGACATGTTTCGTTCACGTTACCTACATACAAGTTTCGGATCAACAAAGTCCAGATGATTTTACAATCAACCCAATAATAAGATATTATTTTCTACTTAAATAACTAGTCTCTTCCACGACGTAGAATTTTATTAACAAATTTGTATAAAGTTTACATCTTTGAAAACAATACAATACTGATTATTTTGGTTTATATTTATAATATCTAATGTGTTACACATGCCTGTTTTATTTGAAAATATTGTTACATCTTCAGATTTACTGTATGTAAAATTTCTACAATTGTTGGCTGCTTCAAGGAGTTATTTCTCTATTATTTCAGAATAATTCTTTATGAAACTCATCAGATTAATTTGTGTTTCCCTAAAAACCACGTTTAATAGGAGCTTATGGTGAGTCTGTATGATTGTCTGTTTCTCTTCAGTCAGCTGCTCGATGTAACGTTGTGGGGAGGAGGAGGAGGGGGGTACACGGATGATAAGTATCAACTTCGTCTTTTACTATTACATTTCCGCAAATTTCAACTGTCTGGATAGTGAGATCATATAGTCAAGAGTTGTTGAAGAGTTACTCTAACAACAATAAAACTTGGTGAAATCAGATAACCAAGAGTTGTTGAAGAGTTACTCTAGCAACAATAAAACTTGGTGAGATCATATAGTCAAGAGTTGTTGAGGAGTTACTCTAGCAACAATAAAACTTGGTGAGATCATATAGTCAAGAGTTGTTGAGGAGTTACTCTAGCAACAATAAAACATGGTGAGATAATATAGTCAAGAGTTCTTGAAGACTCACCAAGTTTTATTGTTGCTAGAGTAACTTATTATAGTCAAGAGTTGTTGAGGAGTTACTCTAGCAACAATAAAACTTGG
>NW_013674818.1:0-6199 GCF_000517525.1 Limulus polyphemus
CTAATCTATCACTACAAAATTAAGGACGGCAATACACACAGATAGCCCTTTGTGTAGTTGGAGGAGGGTGCTGTTGGCTAGCTCCCTTCTTCCCTCTAATCTATCACTACAAAATTAAGGACGGCAATACACACAGATAGCCCTTTGTGTAGTTGGAGGAGGGTGCTGTTGGCTAGCTATCTTCTTCCCTCTAATCTATCACTACAAAATTAAGGACGGCAATACACACAGATAGCCCTTTGTGTGTAGTTGGAGGAGGGTGCTGTTGGCTAGCTATCTTCTTCCCTCTAATCTATCACTACAAAATTAAGGACGGCAATACACACAGATAGCCCTTTGTGTAGTTGGAGGAGGGTGCTGTTGGCTAGCTACCTTCTTCCCTCTAATCTATCACTACAAAATTAAGGACGGCAATACACACAGATAGCCCTTTGTGTAGCTTTGTGTTAAACAAGTTCAATACGACACATGGTGTATTAATACAGAACTAAGTTATTACATATAAACGATCTAAACTACTTGAAATTTTTTGTTCTTGTATCATCGACATTGGTTTTAATTTGGGGTTGATGGAAATTACGGGGGGGGGTTATTGATTTGTCCCCCATCCACCCGTCCGTCCCAATCAGGATATCTTAAGATTGGAAAGGTGGATCTAGACCAAACTTATATAACATGTCCTACGTACAAAGTTCTATACCTAATTAACTTTCCAGATCAAGAGTCAAAAGGTCACTGATATGAAGAAAATCTTCACCCAATGTTGTGCAAATGATATATCAATACAGGATGAATTAACAGTGACCAAACATATAACAGGTACTATATTGAAAAGCCACAGACTTTAGGTCATTAGTCAAAGGTCAAGGTCAAATGATCACTAATACATAGAAAATCCGTCCGAATCTGGTGGACGGGTACTACATCATCAAATTGTAAGTGTAAGAATAGTGGGGGTATATGTGCTTCATAAGCACAATTGGCTTTTTCTTTACAATTGAAATTTCGTGTAGCTGACTCAAACTATACGAGGAGAGTCGAGTTGCACGTTGTTATTTTCAGAACTGTGCCAAGAACATCCTTTAGCTGCAACGTCCTTGATGACCTCATACGTGGTAAAGTATTCAAGTGAGACTACAGAAACCAATTGTGTATAAGGTAACTGAAAGTAGACTTGACGTGTAAAGAAAACCAAAACCTATTTAAACAGTATAATAGCATTTTGAGCTTATGCACTTGTAGCCTTAAATGAATGTTTTTCTAGGCTTTCTTGATTCTCTAGCCTCCACACAACTTCCTTCGTCAGATAATTATGTTAAAACAAATTCCTATAGGACATAGAAAGGATTCCCCTTTTACGTGGCGCTTTCACATATTTCATGTCGGAGGAGGGGAGGAAGAGTACATTACGAGCAGTGATTCTCGACATAATATATTGTTACGTCTCTGGTCGTTTGCCTATTTCCCGTAAAAATTCTTCCCGAGGAACTTCAACGATACAAATCCTTTCTTAAATAAAACTAGTTTATTCTTTCTCAATACAACTTTACAATACACAACATTTCCACAGTCACTTTAACTTAAACACACGCTATAATTCACAACGATTCACGCAAGTTACTTATGGTCATTACCGCTCACTTGACTCAATTAACTGTCTATCTGCAATTATCTCTCCGCTTTACTTGCCGGGCTTATATACTAAAATAGAGGGCGCCTAGAAAAGACTAGAGTTGCCAGGAACAGTCATGATCCTTTTAGAAACGTCAGCGCACATGCTTTTAGATTCACGTGACTTCCGCTGTCGTAACAATAGTTATGAACGAAAAGGTTAAACATGACGACGCTTTGCCAACGACATTTAGTAATGTGAGCACGACACGAACAACAACTTACAACTATAAATCGAGATCGCTGACTTAAAAGTAAGTCTGGCTTATATATATAATATAATGAAAACACTGCCAGTAAGATAATATATTTGATGGAATGTAAGTTATGTGTATCGAACACGTTGAAATCACGTGTTTAATTTGAAATCGACTGAAGTGAGTGAAAACTGAGTTGGAGAAAAGTTCGAGAACTCTGATATATATCCAAAATTGTATCGGTTTGTTTGTTGTTTGAAGTTAAGCACAACGCTACGCAATGGGCTATCTGTGCTCTGCCCACCACGGTTATCGAAACCCGGATTCTATCGTTGTAAGTCCGCAGACAATTCCGCTGTGCCACCGGCGGGGGGGGGGGACGATCGGTTCCGACAGCAAAGTGAAGATTTAGAGTGGCTAAACTTGTTAAATTGTTCACCGAAAATTCGAATCGTGACTCGTGACATGGTATCTCGTGACACGGTATCTAACCTGAATGAGTTCAAATAACAATACTAACTTTCATACTGTCTGAAGTCTCGCAGTAATGTTCGGCTGAAATTTTTGGTTTCGAATTGGAAGTCAATTTGAAAACATCTAGAAATATTGAACTGAACACAAGAAGTTTAATAAATACACATTCAAACGTACATAAAATCAACGAGGAAGATCTGCTATCGTTTTTTCTTGTTTAGGAAATCTTAGTTTTTAAAATGTTTGCACGAATATTTACTGTGGTAGTCAGAGTAAAAATTCAGAAGTGAACTCGTGAGACATAATGATCGCTTGTATACTAAACCCCTGATGAAATATTATTACATTACAAAGATATTATCAAGTAAAGGGCTTGCAGATGGCACTATCCGTCATTGTATGTCGTCTGTACATGATTAATTTAGTTTAAATTAGCTTACCCAAGTTATTATTTTATTTCTTCGCTATTTTTAAATCCTTGTGTACAATTAGATTTGGATCATTTATTACTATAAACTCGTCTTCTTTTATCTAATATCGATTATTAGTGGAGCATTTATATTATCACGAATTAACTCAGCATGTCTGATATTACCAGGAGTAAACTAAATGCCTTATTACCACAAATTAGCAGAATATAGCTTATATTACCATGAATTACCTGAAGGTGCCTTATATTATCAGGAATTTACTTAAGATGCCTGCTATTATCATGTGTTAACTGAAGATACATTATATTATCGTGAGGCCTAATATTACCAGGAATAAACAGAATGTACCTTATATTATTACCATGAATTACCGAGGGTGACTAATATTATCAGGAATTTACTTAAGATGCCTGCTATTATCATGTGTTAACTGAAGATACATTATATTATCGTGAGGCCTAATATTACCAGGAATAAACAGAATGTACCTTATATTATTACCATGAATTACCGAGGGTGACTAATATTAGCACTAAACACTCATTAAACACAACCCTTTATTCTCCCGAAGAAGAATAGTCAACTATTCGAAAGCGCTCGAGTTTTGGGTCTCGTTTGAAAACATTACAACTTTTGTAAGTGATCGTGTGCTAACTACTTAACCTGGATTAGCACTAAACACTCACTCTAGTGCCTTGTTGTACAACCGGTTTACGCTTTTAGGGGTCATACAAACTTCATGTGTTGTGATGATGTTCGTTAACACCCCACAATACATGAATTACAATAATCTACTACAAACCACACACTGGTGACTCCTCCTTGACACACATATCAGACTAGTCTTATGCTGACCTCTGCCCTAACCTTAACCTTGTTTACCTAAGCAATCAAAATAATATATTTAGCGTCCAAACAACATAAAAACATCTGCTAAAACCTTTCGAGATTTTTTTTGGGGGGGGGGGCAGCTCTTTACAAAACGAAGTCAACGGTATCCTACTTGACCAAGAACAGAAGTGTGTATTTAGAGATACACCAGAGATAATAAAAACGGCTTAAACAAAATCGCAAGCTTGTGTGGAGAAGAAGAAATTGGGAACGTAAAGTTGTATTCATTTTTCAGGTATTATATTACTTAATCCGATTATGTGTGTAGCGAGGAACGTTCAATGATAACTTAAACAGCTTTAATGAAAACCAAAGTTAACCCTCTTTTTTATTGTCCACTTGCAGAGTGATGAGATACAAACTTGTTCACAGAAGTAACACAACCGTTTTAGACAATTCTAGTTCTACTGCTGCAGAATATCAACTAAACCAGTAAATAAAATAACCATGGTGCTCAGTTCCGTGGTGTTAGTTAGTACATCTAAAGCTCTAGTAACAAACTAAACCAGTAAATAAAATAACCATGGTGCTCAGTTTGTTACTACAGTTTTATAAGAGCCAACTAAAACCACGAACTGAGCACCATGGTTATTTTATTTACTGGTTTAATCCTTAGCCCTTGAATCCACTAAAAAAATTCAATCGAAATGTTTACCGTCGAACTCATTATAAAATTGAAATAATTCCTCAATCCAAACAAACAAACTTTACTCGCTTAAAATGAACCTATAGCCAAATATGGCTTCTCATAACTAGTCAAGCCTTGAACCAACTTTGCTTACTAGTCGCCAAAAGATTTATTGATTGAATGGGGGAAAATCCTCTACGTGAAGAGGATTGAAAAGAAAATCGGGTGTCGTTTTTTCTTAATCACACATTTTATCACCCATTAAACCTGCACTACTGAAGGTTAAGAGTCTAGATTATTCTAAAAATGTAACAGGGGACACAAATGAATTACAACAAAATCTTTGACTTGGTAAGCACACGATATCCAACCAGCAAAGCGAGCCAGCTTTACTCCACGTTTTTAGTATAATTATAAATATGAGTTCTTACCGCGTATTGCAATAACTTCGTTAAGTATTAATGTTACAAACCCAGTGGGGGTTGGTTAAGATCTAGGTCAATGTATACTGAAACTTGGAGCAAGAAGAAGTGAAAAGAAAACATTAGGTGAACAGCACACTTCTTCACTATCAACGCTGGCTGGGTCTGTTTAGAATTCGTAAACCATTACGAAGCAACTATAAGTATTAAATGTCCATTCAAGACCATGACCTCAATGCTAATGAGTTTCTGCGAGCCCCAGCAAGATCTAACAAAGCTTCTAGCACGTGAAAAAGATAATGGTTATCTCAATTGATTCCTCGTGTTCACCAAGGTCTACAGTATCGGAGGATCATTAGTACATGCCAGCGATAAGGTAAACTGGCGAGAGCTCCCGAGGACGAGGGTTACATACCAACAGGACGGTAGATGGTAGACGATTTGTAATGTAGGTCTCGTGTTTTCTCGAACTGCTTCAAGCTACTGTTTACAAACACGACGTCCTCCGTTTATAAATGACAAATTTGTAATGAAGTGACGCACTGTTTGGACCGTACGTGACACGTGATATTGGTAGTAGATCTGCTAAAACGTTATCTGGATAGAAAATGGAGGTTACACGCAATATCATTATTATGGCTTTTCAGATTTCAGGAAGATAGAACAGAGGAATAGAATTACGCGAAATATCCATTATTATTATTATTTTACACAAAATTAGGACGTTGGAAGTGACCTGGAGGTTAGCGTGCTGGGCTGTGGATTAGAATGTCCAAGGTTTGAGAAGAGATATTAATACGTTCCATCCTTTCGGCAGTGGGTGCGTCATAAAAGTGACTGTAAATCGGTTCATAGAACCACAGATAACTCTTGGGGCGGCGAGTGCTGCTGGTTGGTTTTTCTCAGGTAAGTAATTTCTACTACCACCCCCCTCCCAGTGGCACAGCGGTATGTCTGCGGACTTACGACGGTAGAAACCGGGTTGCGATACCCGTGGTGGGCAGAGCACAGATTGCTCATTGTGTAGCTTTGTGGTTAATTTCAAACAAGCATACAGACGACTGTCCCTGAACCCTAAGGTCTCTGACCTGGCCGAGAGCATGAGATGCCTTCCAAGTTGAAAATTCCATGTTTCTACGAACCAATTCTCAAAACGCTAACCATACGTGAAAAATGGCACAAAGACAGTGATGAATGAGCTGAAAGTATATAATACTGACAAATGGAACTGTTAATGATTGGTCGTAGTCAAGAAACAATCCACATATTAATAGATTGTAATATAGACACTTGTGGTACATAGTGATACAAAGTGATGCTAGGAATTCATGAAAGAAACCAAGAATTCTCGTAACAAAAATTGTGCTGGGAATCCGTGAAAATGGCCAGGAATTCCCCTAAGAAAAATGATGCTAGGAATTTATGAAAGTAACCAAGAATTCCCGTAACAAAAATTGTGCTGGGAATCCGTGAAAATGGCCAGGA
>NW_013674818.1:7199-12810 GCF_000517525.1 Limulus polyphemus
CAGGAATTCCCCTAAGAAAAATGATACTAGGAATTTATGAAAGTAACCCAGAATTACCGTAACAAAAATTGTGCTAGGAATCCATGAAAATGGCCAGGAATTCCCCTAAGAAAAATGATGCTAGGAATTTATGAAAGTAACCCAGAATTACCGTAACAAAAATTGTGCTGGGAATCCATGAAAATGGCCAGGAATTCCCCTAAGAAAAATGATGCTAGGAATTTATGAAAGTAACCCAGAATTACCGTAACAAAAATTGTGCTGGGAATCCATGAAAATGGCCAGGAATTCCCCTAAGAAAAATTATGCTAGGAATTTATGAAAGTAACCAAGAATTCCCGTAAAAAAAAATGTGCTGGGAATCCATGAAAATGGCCAGGAATTCCCCTAAGAAAAATGGTGCTAGGAATTTATGAAAGTAACCAAGAATTCCCGTAAAAAAAAATGTGCTGGGAATCCATGAAAATGGCCAGGAATTCCCCTAAGAAAATTGATACTAGGAATTCCTTAAAGTGATCAATTGTATTCAAGAGATTAACATCTTGTAAGAGACTTCCCATATAGAAACATCAGCTCTTACTTCTCCTGAACAATGTCTGCCTCCTGATGCATGGATTTCTAGCTTTAATCATATATTCACCTGTTTTACAACTTCAGAGACAAATCCGTGACAGCTTGACTGACAAATCAATGTATTGTTCAGATGTGGATATTTGTTCATAAAGGCAGCTGTCACAACTGGTAAAAAAATTGTTTGTGCAGCTGTCACAACTGGTAAAAAAAAATTGTTTGTGAATTGATGTTTCATAAAACATGCCACACAAATACGCTTAAAGACAAATTCTGGTTCTGTGACCCACGTTGTCTCCGGGATTTTAAGGATTATCCAATTCACTCTGGTCTAATGATCACGTCAAAACGTGCTTTTGACGTCATTCCTCGTGGTGGACAATGAAGGCTTTATTCACGTATTATAACGACTCTAGCATCCATCAATCTATCTGTTAAACTTTTTTTGTTTAAAAAAGGGTTCATAAGTTTGTAACAAACTGGCTTTTTTATGCAAACATTTGTAATCGCCTTTAGTAATAGGCTATTTTGAAGTTCGAGAATCTCTGAACAGATAAGTTTAAAATATTTAATTATTTTTGATAGTATAGGTTTTTATCAAGAACTTATATTTAAGTTAATGTTACTTCTGAGTTCGAGGCTATTCCTACATGATTATATTTATGTGTAAGCGACTTCTAAACGACACTATTGTGGTTCTATGTTACTCCTACATGGTTATAGTTATGTGTAAGCGACTTCTAAACGACACTATTGTGGTTCTATGTTACTCCTACATGTTTATAGTTATGTGTAAGCGATTTCTAAACGACACTATTGTGGTTCTGTGTTACTCCTACATGGTTATAGTTATGTGTAAGCGACTTCTAAACGACACTATTGTAGTTCTGTGTTACTCCTACATGGTTATAGTTATGTGTAAGCGACTTCTAAACGACACTATTGTGGTTCTATGTTACTCCTACATGGTTATAGTTGTGTGCAAGCGACTTCTGAAGTTGCACCTTACAGGCTATGGTCCTACGTAGTTTTAGTTTTGTGTATAGAAACTCCTGAATGTCATAGCCGTGGTTCTATATTACTCCTCTATAGTTTTAGTTTTGTATATAGGAACTTCTGAACGACATAGCTGTTACTGCGCAGTGGCTTAACTTGTATAAATGTGTAGAAAACTTCTAATTGATTATATTTTCAACTGTTTCAGTATATTACTTCAACTTCAAACAAGTTGAAACTTTTCAGGTTATTATAACAACACCGAGCATTTAACTAAGTACTATAACTAGGTTACAACAACACCGAGCATTTAACTAAGCAGTACTATAACTAGGTTACAACAACACCGAGCATTTAACTAAGTACTGTAACTAGGTTACAACAACACCGAGCATTTAACTAAGTAGTACTGTAACTAGGTTACAATAACACCGAGCATTTAACTAAGTACTGTAACTAGGTTACAATAACACCGAGCATTTAACTAATCAGTACTATAACTAGGTTACAACAACACCGAGCATTTAACTAAGTACTGTAACTAGGTTACAACAACACCGAGAATTTAACTAAGCAGTACTGCAACTAGGTTACAACAGCACCGAGCATTTAACTAAGCAGTACTATAACTAGGTTACAACAACACCGAGCATTTAACTAAGTACTGTAACTAGGTTACAACAACACCGAGCATTTAACTAAGCAGTACTGCAACTAGGTTACAACAACACCGAGCATTTAACTAAGCAGTACTATAACTAGGTTACAACAACACCGAGCATTTAACTAAGCAGTACTGCAACTAGGTTACAACAACACCGAGCATTTAACTAAGCAGTACTATAACTAGATTACAACACCGAGCATTTAACTAAGTAGTACTGTAACTAGGTTACAACAACACCGAGTACTTAACTAAGTACTGTAACTAGGTTACAACAACACCGAGTACTTAACTAAGTTATGTAACTAGTTACAACATTACCGTGTATAGTATTGATTTATTCAGCTATTGAAGAGAGCTTTTGGTCCAAGTTACGAAACATAATGATTCTAAAATATACTTAACGGGATATAAAGGAGAATAAATCTGCGATACGTAGAGTACTTAACGGGATATAAATCTATTTAACGGGATATAAAGGAGAATAAAACAACGATACGTAGAGTACTTAACGGGATATAAAGAAGAATAAAACAACGATACGTAGAGTACTTAACGGGATATAAAGGAGAATAAATCTGCGATACGTAGAGTACTTAACGGGATATTTTTATTCTTCTTTATATCCCGTTAAGTACTCTACGTATCGTTGTTTTATTCTTCTTTATATCCCGTTAAGTAGATTTCAACGGTACGTAGAATACTTAACGGGATATAAATATACTTAACGGGATATAAAGGAGAATAAAACAACGATACGTAGAGTACTTAACGGGATATAAAGGAGAATAAATCTGCGATACGTAGAGTACTTAACGGGATATAAATCTACTTAACGGGATATAAAGAAGAATAAAACAACGATACGTAGAGTACTTAACGGGATATAAAGAAGAATAAAACAACGGTACGTAGAATACTTAACGGGATATAAATATACTTAACGGGATATAAAGGAGAATAAAACAACGATACGTAGAGTACTTAACGGGATATAAAGAAGAATAAAACAACGATACGTAGAGTACTTAACGGGATATAAAGAAGAATAAAACAACGATACGTAGAGTACTTAACGGGATATAAAGGAGAATAAAACAACGATACGTAGAGTACTTAACGGGATATAAAGAAGAATAAAACAACGATACGTAGAGTACTTAACGGGATGTAAAGAAGAATAAAACAACGATACGTAGAGTACTTAACGGGATATAAAGGAGAATAAAAAAACGATACGTAGAAGGCCATTTAAGTTGTTAATTAAACTGTTTATTCTCATGTTTTTATTTTCACTTGCGTTGTTTCGCGTGGTTTTTATGTTCTCTTTGTCCCCTTTGCATCAAAATAAGTAAACTTTGCTACCCTAACTGTAAACCTTTTCGGGTGAGCATACCCCGAACCTTTCAACTTTACCCCTCCCCCACGCTATGAATAAATATAAAATATGATTGATAATTAATTAAATATGATTAATTAACCGAGTTTATAAGTTTGTATCTAAGCCTACTTTGTTTCATGCAAAATACTGTAATTTTGTACTTAAGTCTTCTTTTTTTATATTCAAATATATGTGTAACTTGGGATCAAAACGAACCTTTCCCATTGAAGTAAAGTGTAATTTTATACTGAAGCCTTTTTTTGTGTGCAAATGATTATGTAACTTAGTATCAAAATGTACTTCTTTTCAACAAGTGTGTAACTTTTTACCTAACACTACTGCCTGTACGGGTAGAAAAACTGGTTTTAAGTTTTCCACCATCAAGCAAATAGTTGAATATAATTTGGAGTGTTTCCAGACAAAGAGTGATAGACGTGTTGGTCACTGTCCAAATGGTCATTAGAAGAAGTATGTGATTTGAACTATAACCGAGAGAAGTCTGACTAATCATCTTTGATGGCGCTTCTTCAAGACTAACATCTACTCTCCTGATAGGTGCCAGAAGTAGCTTTTAGGTGTTCTTTTTTCCTTATACGTAACATAGAAGGAGATTATGTTGGTTCAACATTGTTGAACGTGACTTTCTAACATTGCCAACAGTGTCGAACCAACATAGTCTTCCTTACGTGACTTTCTAACATTGCCAACAGTGTCGAACCAACATAGTCTTCCTTACGTGACTTTCTAACATTGCCAACAGTGTCGAACCAATATAGTCTTCCTTTCGTGACTTTGTAACATTGCCAACAGAGTTTAACCAACATAGCCTTCCTTACGTGACTTTGTAACATTGCCAACAGAGTTTAACCAACATAGTCTTCCTTACGTGACTTTGTA
Source organism: Limulus polyphemus (assembly GCF_000517525.1). NCBI lineage: Eukaryota > Metazoa > Arthropoda > Merostomata > Xiphosura > Limulidae > Limulus > Limulus polyphemus. The sequence continues at coordinate 11,708 of NW_013674818.1, forward strand.
ACATTGCCAACAGAGTTTAACCAACATAGTCTTCCTTACGTGACTTTCTAACATTGCCAACAGTGTCGAACCAATATAGTCTTCCTTTCGTGACTTTGTAACATTGCCAACAGAGTTTAACCAACATAGCCTTCCTTACGTGACTTTGTAACATTGCCAACAAAGTTTAACCAACATAGTCTTCCTTACGTGACTTTGTAACATTACCAACAGAGTTTAACCAACATAGCCTTCCTTACGTGACTTTGTAACATTGCCAACAAGGTAATTTACGTGGATTCATAACATTACTGACATTATGAATCCAACATAGTAAGTCTTATATGACTTTATGATGTTAACAGTTTTACCATTTTGTATGGTGTAAACAGTTCTCACAAGTTTCATCTTAAAGCTAATCAGAAATCGACAAAAAGAACAAGGGAGACTATGTTGATTTGACACTATTGGCAGTGTTACAAAGTCACGTAAGGGAGACTATGTTGGTTCAACTCTGTTGACAGTGTTATAAAGTTAAGTAAGGGAGACTATGTTTACTTAACTCTGTTGGCAGTGTTATACAGTTAAGTAAGGGAGACTATGTTGGTTTGACACTGTTGGCAGTGTTATAAAGTTAAGTAAGGGAGACTATGTTTACTCAACTCTGTTGGTAGTGTTATACAGTTAAGTAAGGGAGACTATGTTTACTCAACTCTGTTGGTAGTGTTATACAGTTAAGTAAGGGAGACTATGTTTACTCAACTCTGTTGGCAATTTTATACAGTTAAGTAAGGGAGGCTATGTTGGTTTGATACTGTTGACAGTGTTATACAGTTAAGTAAGGGAGACTATGTTGATTCAACTCTGTTGGCAATGTTATACAGTTAAGTAAGGGAGACTATGTTGGTTCAACTCTGTTGGCAATGTTATAAAGTTAAGTAAGGGAGACTATGTTGATTCAACTCTGTTGGCAATGTTATACAGTTAAGTAAGGGAGACTATGTTGGTTCAACTCTGTTGGCAATGTTATACAGTTAAGTAAGGGAGACTATGTTTACTCAACTCTGTTGATACTGTTATACAGTTAAGTAAGGGAGACTATGTTTACTCAACTCTGTTGATAC
>NW_013674818.1:13802-15546 GCF_000517525.1 Limulus polyphemus
GATATGAAATGAAATGATTTAAAATATCAATTATAAAACCATCTTCGGTAAAAAAATAATGGAATAACAGTATAAAAATGAAACTTTTGTTACCGACCTACTGGTGTATCCCGTATCTCACCAGCCGAAAGTTAGGCTGTCTTCCCTAATATTTATCTCTTTCCGACCATTTCTGGTGCCCCCCAGTGGCACAGCGGTATGTCTGCGGACTTACAACGCTAGAATCCGGGTTTCGATACCCGTGGTGGGCATAGCACAGATAGCCCATTGTGTAGCTTTGTGCTTAATTACAAACAAACAAACATTTCTGTTTCATCCTCTGAATACCCCGGCTCCAGACAAATAAGAAAAGTGAGGATAGCACGTGTTGGTTTTTCCATTGAGAAGGGACAACAGGTGTTGCCCTCTTTTGGTAGAAAGAGATAACAATCCCTCACGGGAACAGTGGCATGCAGTACTTTACTGTGCTCATCGGGAGGGAAGTAGTGATGTAACAGTTTTAACGTTATCACGATCTTATCTTTAATTTTATGAGAAACCAAATTTAATCTTTTTAATTAGCTCACATTCTGAAATTCTTGTTTCAAGCTCGCAAAAGAATATGAAACGATCTTTCTATACCACTGTTTATTTTCTACAAACACTCACCAGATATCAAGATTATCTTAATCCGACTTATCAAGAAAATAGATTAAATTAACAACGTACTCAGCATGTAGCTTGTTTGGTTTGTTCTTTTAAACCGACCAGGATTAAAAAGGGCCACTCTGGTTATCGGACAGCTAAACTACCTGATCTTTTTAAATGCCACTCGGCCCAGTCTTGAAAGATTAGTAAGAACAAATGACAGTTGAAGTAGCGTGATCGGATTCAAGATAGAGAAGAGGTTCGACTTCTGGTTTTCTTATTATAATCTATTCTGCTTTGCTCAAAATCTGGCGTGTTTGAGTTCTTTATCTACTTCGTGCATTAGCAATCCTGCAGTTTCTACTTGTGATTTCAGTCTTAACTCACAAGTACTACAATTTTGTGTACGTAGTATAAATTTTTGAGATAGGTTTAAAACGTAGTTCCCTCTCAACTCTTGAGTAGATGTCTAAAACGGTGTTATAAAGTCACACAAAAACAAAAAGTGGAAATAAAATTTCCTAATGTCTTGAAAATGTGAAATATTAAAACTGCTTAAAGTATCAAAAATATGAAAAATATAATTATTATTAATTAGAACTTCTGAGTGTAAGTAAAATCTTATGGATGTGGAGACACAATATTAAATAACCAAAAAACTACAATTTCTAGGAGATGGTAGCTTGTCTTTAATTTTAAAAATATTAAATGACCAAAAAAACTACAATTTCTAGCATATGGTAACTTATCTTTAATTTTAAAAATATCAAGTGACCAAAAAAATCACAATTTCTAGCATATGGTAGCTTATCTTTAATTTTAAAAATATTAAGTAACCAAAAAAATCACAATTTCTAGCATATGGTAGTTTGCCAACAGAGTTGAACCAACATAGTCTCCCTTACTTAACTGTATAACATTGCCAACAGAGTTGAATCAACATAGTCTCCCTTACTTAACTGTATAACACTGTCAACAGTATCAAACCAACATAGCCTCCCTTACTTAACTGTATAAAATTGCCAACAGAGTTGAGTAAACATAGTCTCCCTTACTTAACTTTATAACATTGCCAACAGAGTTGAATCAACATAGTCTCCCTTACTTAACTTTATAA
>NW_013674818.1:16369-22947 GCF_000517525.1 Limulus polyphemus
AGTCCAACTACAGTTGGAGGTCATTTATTTGCAAACAAATGATTTGTTGAAAGAGAAGCACAGAGAAGGAAAACTTGTTGAATTTTATCGCTGCTTATCTGATGATGAGTTTTCAAAGTTGAAGAAATTTGCCTCTGATATGGCATCGGTGTTTGGAACAACTTATGTCTGTGAGCAAACATTTTCAAAAATGAAGTATGTGAAGTCAGCACATCGAACGAGGTTGACTGATGAACATTTGAAAGCAATTCTCTTGGTTGGACGCAGCAATTCCAAAGCAAATATTGATGATATCTCAAAAGCTAAACGCCAGTTTCACAAATCTCACTAACCTTTTTTTCTGCTTAGTTTGTGAGATTCGGATATGTGCGCACTGGGTGTGATATAACTATGTTATTGCTAACGTCGCCTTCTTTGATAACTTTTTGGTAAATAAACATGTTTGTTGTCTTTATTTTTTGTGTATTCATTGTACTGTATTGAACAAAATGGTTATGCGGCCCGAGCTCGTCAATCTCTCAATTATCTGGCCCGCTGTGAATAACGTTTGGTGACCCCTGATATAGGGTGATGTAAAAGTCACCTGTCCCTAGGTGGGTCAGCTATAAGTTTAGGGACTTACAACGCTAAAATCCGGAGTTATATTCCCACAGTGGACAGAGCACTGATAACCCATTGTGTAGCTTTGCACTAAAACAAAACACAAAAGTCACGTATTAATTTACAAAAGAATATTTGTGTTTCACTGTCTGTCTCTTTCTTCTTTTTTGTTTAAGAATCAACGTTATCGTTTAAAAAATGTATTTGTGTGTGTTAAAACAAGCGTTAATTGGCAAAACTACATTTTATATGTTACAGAAGATAATAAAGGTGGGGGAGACTGTATTTGTCATTTTATATATCAGAAATAGGTTTTAAACCTCCAAATTATTCGTATTTAATTACTACTGAACGGCTCTGCTGAAATAGATTAGTGGCACGTGATGACGCCCCGGTAATGTAACTACCAGCAACTCATTTGCTGTTTCATTTTATAAAACTAAAATTCAGTTCTGCAGAGAAATTGAGTGCCATTTTGATCCCAGCCAGCTGGTATGAATAAGTTTTTTTGTCTTTGTAATTGATATCAAAATTGCAGCGGCAGAGAGACAACACTTTCATTTCTGGCGCAGGAACTGTAAGATTTACAGAGCACGTTTCTAACAGGAAATATAAACTGCCTTTTTATTCTGTGAAATTTCACAAAGAAGTATCTAAATTAAGCAATCACTGATTTGGTAATGCAACATGAGCTTGAAATCTTGTCTCGGGTTTCATAACAGCACCAGGGATTTATTTACTTCAGAATTTTACCTTCCTTTTCTGATTTACCTTTCTGTAATTATTCTATCCACGTCCCCCATTTTGGCAGTTTCACAATGTTCATGCTTAGTTCGTTATTTTATTTTAGGGACGTTACGTTTCCTGGGTTAAGTTCAAACCATAGATTTTCTGGGTAGAAATTGTGAAAAGATAAATCATGAACATGGTAAATACAACATTAACAGATGATATACAGACAGTAAATGTGAACATGGTAAATACAATATTAACAGATGGTATACAGACAGTAAATGTGAACATGGTAAATACAATATTAACAGATGATATACAGACAGTAAATGTGAACATGGTAAATACAATATTAACAGATGGTATACAGACAGTAAATGTGAACATGGTAAATACAATATTAACAGATGATATACAGACAGTAAATGCGCTATTTTTTATAATATTAATACACTGATTTTGTGTAGAGTACTCACCTCCTGTGTCTATTTCTTTGGTTTCAAACGTTGCCAGATTTCTGTTTTCTCCTGTATGTCACAGTGACGGAAATACAAAATGTTTTCCAGTTTGTTAAGTACCAGCAAGACACATGGCAGCACCGAGCGCTAAGCCTCCTAGTGTTAGTCTAACCAGCCAAGGAAGTGTATACAGGTCGAGGTACTTCAACCGAGCATTTTCTGCTTTAGTCCCACCCCTGGTGTTTACCCAAGGTCAGCAAAACGGGCCATATATGCAAGATGAGTCAGCTAACGTGCCGCATCCCCTTCCCTCCCCTCCTTCAACGTATCTCCTCCGTTTATTCGTACTTACATAGTCATCACATGTACAAACAATGGAATACATTTATAAAATATATAAGATTTATTTATGTAAAAAATAATAAAAACTGGCAGGTATTGTTTGTGTGGAGTGCCATAAAGACTGGCAGGTCTTGTTTGTGTGGAGTACCATAAAGACTGACAGGTATTGTTTGTGTGGAATACGATAAAGACTGACGGGTATTGTTTGTGTGGAGTACGATAAAGACTGACAGGTATTGTTTGTGTGGAATACGATAAAGACTGACGGGTATTGTTTGTGCGGAACACGATAAAAACTGACTGGTATTGTTTGTGTGGAGTACCAAATAGACTGGCAGGAATTGTTTGTACAGAATACAATAACGACTGCCAGATGCATTAGGTGTTGTTGAGAAATACAGTAAAAATTAGCAGATACGTTTATGAGAAATACAATGATGACTGACGGATGTGTTAATGATGAATAAAACAAACTTGTTTGCTTGTTTCAAATATTCACGCAAAGCTACAGAAAGGATATCTGAGGTATTTATCCTTAATCTAACTAACAGACTGGAAGGAAGGAGATACATGGTCAATAGTACCCGCCACTAATCCTTTGGCTATTCTATAGAATTTGACCGTTACTCTTATAACGCACCCATAACCATAAAGAGCGGATTTTGAAGCAAAGGGCCGCAAACTATATATGTCCCACGGATCCACAGTCCGGCACGTCAGTTAATCGGCACCGCTCGATCAGAGAAGTAAAAATAAAGACTGACAGATGTGTTGATGAGATTTTCAAAATGACAAATTTTTCGAAGGTCGAAGATTCGTGGATTTTACAGAATCTGTCAAATTCAGTGAAATTATGAGTAATATGATAATCTAATGTGATATTCATTACAATTATATTTATCCAATCCTTTCCAGACTAGTGTCGGTAGGTCGTATTTAATCTGTTTTCGATAAATGTTTCATTAAGCAGACGCGTCACTTCACTGGCAGGCCTGGCATGGCCAGGTGGTTAGGGCGCTCGATTCGTAATAATGTGACGATCAATCCCACTATTCGTTGGTAAAAGAGTAGCCCAAGAGTTGGCGGTAGGTGGTGATGATAAACTGCCTTCCCTCCAGTCTTTCACTGCTAAATTAGAGACGAATAGCGCAGATAACCCTCGTGTATTTTTGCGCGAAATTCAAAACAAACAAATAAACACTTCACTGGTTCGTGCCCGAAAACCACCGCGGAAAGCTTTCTAAAACAAGGATTTGAAGAGCAATTCAAGGATATTAAACACAAAACTACACAGTGGACTAACTGTGAGACCCGGACTTTCTAAGTCCACAGACAGGCCGCTGTGCCACTCAGGGGCGAGTAACTCATTAAACACGTGAAGTTTGTTCTTATTGAAAACCGGAATATTATAAGGGGCACTTCATTTTAGGTTGGTAATTTCCTCGAACATCATGGATATCTTTCTGATAATACTCTTTTTTAATCTTGTATCTATCCGTCTATCTATATACATACATACAAGCAGTTGTTCTGAAAATATAAACCCAGAAACTAATTCAACTGGAGAGTTCGAGCGACCTCTACCAGCAACTTTTAACTTCAATATGTAATAATATAAAATATAACTAATTCATTCTAATTTGAATTTTTGTTTGTGGTAAACAAAAAATTCTTAAAACATTTTGGCAGTAAAATTAGTTAATGAATTTTTAGAACATCGATCAGAAATACCTCTGCTCATTGAAAGTGAATTTGCGACCAATAATAATAATATTGATTACTAGCAGAGACCCGCAAAACATTTCCGGCCAAATTAGTATCTTTATCGTAACAGCTCTTCTTTAAATGTAACATTTCTAGCACAATACGAAGTGTGTAAATCCACTTGTATATAGGCCGTACTTTATAAAATTTCAGCTTATGTTAGGCCTAAGTTCGATAAAGAGATAAATTAACACAGTAACCTGTGGACGTTTAGGCCTAAGTTCGATAAAGAGATAAATTAACACATTAACCTGTGTACGTTCTTTTTTCTTTTTTTTTACTTGAGTTTAGTTAGGACTAAACTTTACTGTACTTAATACTATCGATAAATAGAATTATAATGTTATTCTACGACCTTTTTAAAAAATTTTGATAAGTTTTAATATTCTGTTGTACAAAATGGTTAGTAAAGTATATTTACTTTTATTGTTACTTCTTGTTTTATTTAGCAATTGTAGCGACTTGATCACTAAGCTTTGCAGCTCTCTGCCGCAGGCAGACTGTTTGTCGTCGAGTGAATAATGCGCATGCGCGGTTTTTCTTGGCGAAACATTCTAACTGCGCATGTTTTTGCAGCAGGTTCTCGGTCAGAAAGCGTAACAGTCATACATACAAACAAGCACAATAATAGTATCGATTATAAGACAACTGGTGGGTCCCATTTACTGTCTGTATATCATCCTGTTAATATAGTATTTATCACGTTCACATTTATTGTATGTATATTGTTAGTCTCTTATGTTAATATTGTATTTACCACATTCACATTTATTGTCTGCATATTGTTAGTATCTTATGTTAATATTGTATTTATCACGTTCACATTTATTGTCTGTATATTGTTAGTCTCTTATGTCAATATTGTATTTATCACGTTCACATTTATTGTCTGTATATTGTTAGTCTCTTATGTCAATATTGTATTTATCACGTTCACATTTATTGTCTGTATATTGTTAGTCTCTTATGTCAATATTGTATTTATCACGTTCACATTTATTGTCTGTATATTGTCAGTCTCTTATGTTAATATTGTATTTACCACGTTCACATTTATTGTCTGTAAATTAATTGTTAATATTGTATTTACCACGTTCGTATTTTTGTCTTTATATCGCTAGTCTCATCTGACAATACAGTATTTGCGACGTTCATATTTACTGTCTGTATATTGTTAGTCTTATCTAATAATACTGTATTCACCACATTCAAATTTAACGTCTGTCAACTGCCTTTTTTTATATCCTATAGTGAATACAAGAGTTTGTATACTAATCCATAAATTTGTAACAACATTGTATATATTTGTCGAAGTAACGACGTTCTCTTCACATATCCAGTGTATAGGATAAAGAGACGATTTCTTGGGATAAAGATTGCATTTTTTGGATATTAGGTTTCGGTATAGCGAGAAGCTGACATAGAAAATGATGATGTGATGAAACGTGCTTTATAAGAATGGCTAAGGATTAGTGCGGGAAGGAGGAATTAGCTTCTTTGTATTGTAAGTTTAACAACTAAATCCATCTAAGCTACTGGCTGGGGAAAAACGGTTCACCCATTCCATATTTGTATTTCCTCATCTGGATTTGATGAAAATAATCTGGTTAGAGAAAACGGTTCACCCATTCCATATTTGTACTTCCTCATCTGGATTTGATGAAAATAATCTGGTTAGAGAAAACGGTTCACCCATTCCATATTTGTTTTTCGTCATCTGGATTTGGTGAAGACAATCCAGTATAGCTTGAACCATGCATGGCCAAAGAACTAAATATGTCTGACCAAAACTTGCTCCTATGAACCACGTAATCTCTGGAGGACCAACCAGATCATTGACTGCCTAAACAATAACAATTCTTGTCACGTAGTAGCTAGTGTCAACTAGATCAACACTGGGGGATGATAACATTTAACAGTTTAATTGTTTATGTTATTAACCCTTAAGAACCACTAAACACATTTTCTTTTCAAGCTATATAACGTTTTCTATAAAAAAACAAAAAACAAGATCTTTGACACATGGTTCGATATTATTTGTTTGAAATAGCCCACAATTCCGTCACTAAACAAAAGCATAGAACCTTTGTGTTAAAACAAAACTAAAACACAGGAAAAGTGTAGTTATATCTTAATGCGAACCTGGTTAGACGGTTAGGCTAGAAATTTCTAGGGTTCAGGTGCAGTCGTACCTAGTTATGAACTTCTGAAGAGAAGCAGCCAGCCAGTGATTATCACATCTCCAACCCCTGTCCTATCGATCCACAGCGTGAAACGCTAACGGCCAGACCACGCTCAGTCCGTGATAAAATAATGTGTTATACAACATCATACTTGTAATTAACTGACCGTTGTGTAAGTAATGGTGGACTGGCCACTAGACATTTCTTTACCTGTGATGGACATTATCACTTGATACGAGTAAGGAGTGAAAGAGATTACTACAGAGAGCGCGTGCGTCTGAGCAAGCAGTATCAGACAACAGTTAAGAATGTGTTTGTTTGTTTTTGAAATTCACACAAAGCTGCACGAGGGCTATCTGCACTAGCCGTCCCTAATTTACCAGTGCAAAACTAAATGGCAGCTAGTCATCAACAATCACCACCAACTCTTGGGCTACTCTTTTACCAACTAATAGTAGGATTGACCGTCACATTATGACGCCCCCACGGCTGAAAGGGC